>NC_135540.1:23666014-23967542 GCF_045843805.1 Urocitellus parryii
ATCACCTGGAGAATGAACAATAGGTTGCTGAGTGATCAATGGGTTTTAGAAGACATCAAGGAGGAAATTAAAAACTTCCTAGAGTTAAATGAAAACACAGACACAACATATCGGAATCTATGGGACACATTGAAAGCAGTTCTAAGAGGAAAATTCATTGCTTGGAGTCCATTCCTCAAAAAAAGAAAAAACCAACAAATAAATGATCTCATACTTCATCTCAAAATCCTAGAAAAAGAAGAGCAAAACAACAGCAAAAGAAGTAGAAGGCAAGAAATAATTAAAATCAGAGCTGAAATTAATGAAATTGAAACAAAAGAAACAATTGAAAAAATTGACAAAACTAAAAGCTGGTTCTTTGAAAAAATAAATAAAATTGACAGACCCTTAGCCATGCTAACGAAGAGAAGAAGAGAGAGAACCCAAATTACTAGCATACGGGATGAAAAAGGCAATATCACAACAGATACTTCAGAAATACAGAAGATAATCAGAAATTACTTTGAATCCTTATACTCCAATAAAATAGAAGATAGTGAAGGCATAGATAAATTCCTTGAGTCCTATGATCTGCCCAGATTGAGCCAGGAGGATATAGACAACCTAAACAGACCAATAACAATAGAGGAAATAGAAGAAACCATCAAAAGACTACCAACTAAGAAAAGCCCAGGACCGGATGGGTATACAGCAGAGTTTTACAAAACCTTTAAAGAGGAACTAACACCAATACTTTTCAAGCTATTTCAGGAAATAGAAAAAGAGGGAGAACTTCCAAATTCATTCTACGAGGCCAACATCACCCTGATTCCGAAACCAGACAAAGACACATCAAAGAAGGAAAACTACAGACCAATATCTCTAATGAACCTTGACGCAAAAATCCTCAATAAAATTCTGGCGAATCGGATTCAAATACATATCAAAAAAATTATACACCATGATCAAGTAGGATTCATCCCTGGGATGCAAGGCTGGTTTAATATACGGAAATCAATAAATGTTATTCACCACATCAATAGACTTAAAAATAAGAACCATATGATCATCTCAATAGATGCAGAAAAAGCATTCGACAAAGTACAGCATCCCTTTATGTTCAAAACGCTAGAAAAATTAGGGATAACAGGATCATACCTCAACATTGTAAAAGCAATCTATGATAAGCCACAGGCCAGCATCATTCTGAATGGAGAAAAATTGAAGGCATTCCCTCTAAGATCTGGTACAAGACAGGGATGCCCTCTCTCACCACTTCTGTTCAACATAGTCCTCGAAACACTGGCCAGAGCAATTAGACAGTCAAAAGAAATTAAAGGCATAAAAATAGGAAAAGAAGAACTTAAATTATCACTATTTGCAGATGATATGATTCTATACCTAGCAGACCCAAAAGGGTCTACAAAGAAGCTATTAGAGCTAATAAATGAATTCAGCAAAGTGGCAGGATATAAGATCAACACGCATAAATCAAAGGCATTCCTGTATATCAGCGACAAATCCTCTGAAACGGAAATGAGGACAACTACTCCATTCACAATATCCCCCCAAAAAATAAAATACTTGGGAATCAACCTAACAAAAGAGGTGAAAGATTTATACAATGAAAATTACAGAACCCTAAAGAAAGACATAGAAGAAGACCTTAGAAGATGGAAAAACATACCCTGCTCATGGATAGGCAGAACTAACATCATCAAAATGGCGATATTACCAAAAGTTCTCTATAAGTTCAATGCAATGCCAATCAAAATCCCAACAGCATATCTTGTAGAAATAGATAAAAGAATCATGAAATTCATATGGAATAATAAAAGACCCAGAATAGCAAAAATAATACTAAGCAGGAAGTGTGAATCAGGCGGTATAGCGATACCAGACTTCAAACTATACTACAGAGCAATAGTAACAAAAACAGCATGGTACTGGTACCAAAACAGGCAGGTGGACCAATGGTACAGAATAGAGGACACAGTAACCAATCCACAAAACTACAACTATCTTATTTTTGATAAAGGGGCTAAAAACATGCAATGGAGGAAGGATAGCATCTTCAACAAATGGTGCTGGGAAAACTGGAAATCCATTTGCACCAAAATGAATCTGAATCCCTATCTCTCGCCGTGCACAAAAGTTAACTCAAAATGGATCAAGGAGCTTGATATTAAATCAGAGACATGGCATCTGATAGAAGAAAAAGTAGGTTATGATCTACACGCTGTGGGATCCGGCTCCAAAATCCTTAATAGGACACCCATAGCGCTAGAGTTAACAAATAGAATCAACAAATGGGACTTACTCAAACTAAAAAGTTTTTTCTCAGCAAAAGAAACAATAAGAGAGATAAATAGGGAGCCTACATCCTGGAAACAAATCTTTACTCCACACACTTCAGATAGAGCCCTAATAACCAGAATATACAAAGAACTCAAAAAATTAGACAATAAGATAACAAATAACCCAATCAATAAATGGGCCAAGGACCTGAACAGACACTTCTCAGAGGAGGACATACAATCAATCAACAAGTACATGAAAAAATGCTCACCATCGCTAGCAGTCAGAGAAATGCAAATCAAAACTACCCTAAGATACCATCTCACTCCAGTAAGACTGGCAGCCATTAGGAAGTCAAACAACAATAAGTGCTGGAGAGGATGCGGGGAAAAGGGCACTCTTGTTCATTGCTGGTGGGACTGCAAATTGGTGCAGCCAATTTGGAAAGCAGTATGGAGATTTCTAGGAAAGCTGGGAATGGAACCACCATTTGACCCAGCTATTCCCCTTCTCGGTCTATTCCCTAAAGCCCTAACAAGAGCATGCTACAGGGACACTGCTACATCGATGTTCATAGCAGCTCAATTCACAATAGCAAGACTGGAACCAGCCTAGATGCCCTTCAATAGATGAATGGATAAAAAAAAATGTGGCATTTATACACTATGGAGTATTACTCTGCATTAAAAAATGACAAAATCATAGAATTTGGAGGGAAATGGATGGCATTAGAGCAGATTATGCTAAGTGAAGCTAGTCAATCTTTAAAAAACAAATACCAAATGACTCCTTTGATATAAGGGGTGTAAACAAGGACAGGGTAGGGACGAAGAGCTTGAGAAGAATATTTACAGTAAACAGGGATGAGAGGTGGGAGGGAAAGGGAGTGAGAAGGGAAATTGCATGGAAATGGAAGGCGATCCTCAGGGTTATACAAAATGTCATATAAGAGGTAAGGAGGGGTAAGTCAAGAGAATACAAATGGAAGACATGATTTACAGTAGAAGGGGTAGAGAGAGAAAAGGGGAGGGGAGGGGAGGGGAGGGGAGGGGGGATAGTAGAGAATAGGACAGACAGCAGAATACATCAGACACTAGAAAGGCAATATGTCAATCAATGGAAGGGTAACTGATGTGATACTGCAATTTGTATACGGAGTAAAAGCGGGAGTTCATAATCCACTTGAATCAAACCGTGTAATATGATGTATTAAGAACTATGTAATGTTATGAACGACCAATAAAAAAAAAAAAGAATCAAAATCTGGCATATGGGCTGAGGCTGTGGCTCAGTAGCAGAGCACTTGCCTAGCATGTGTGAGGCACTGGGTTCAATCCTTAGCACCACATAAAAATAAATAATGGCATTCTGTCCACCTACAACTATAAAAAATGTTTAAAAATCAGGCATATATGAATTAAGAATAAATAGATGTACAAAAAAACTATTTAGAAAAATTTTGCAGTTAAAACATGTTCATTAAAAAATGTCTTAAAGAGAATAAAAAAAAACAACTTAGGATAGAAAGAGTCAAAGGAGGAATTAGTAAATTGGAATAGAGCCCTGGGAATCTATAAAACACAGCTTTGAGAGATGAAGAGAAGTACTACAGAAAAATTAAGAGACATGAAAGAGAGATTGAGCCACCAATATAAATTAAGAACAAATACATTTCCCAAAACTGAGACTAGAAAGAGTGACAAAGACACAATATATATTAAGTACAGCTGAAAATTTCTCAGATTTGAATATTAAATATACACACAAAATCAGATAAGTGAAAATAAATTACTCCATATATATATTTAGTAAAAGTGATACATTAAGAAAAAAATTCTTATTAATCTTTGAGAAATGTTTTTAAAAAATTCATTACAAAGGAATGATAAATACAGCACTGATCTCATCAATAAGAATATATGGCACAGGACAATAAAATAAAATCTTCAAAGTATTGAAGAAAATTAATTCAAATTATAGATCCAGTAAAAGTTTCACTCAAAAGGGAGGGAAGTAAAGATAGTTACAGATATTCAATAAGCAGAAGAGAATTTACTATGTGATGAACCTCATTACAAGAATTACTAAAGGACATTTCAATGAGATTAAAAATAAACCAACAAAATATCTATCTACATGAATGGCAGAGGGAGTGGTCTAGGCCTTAGAGAGGATGGCTGCTGGGCTCCTGCCCTTGCTGAGAAGCCTCCCATATTTTTTTTCTTTTTCTTTCTTTCCTCTGCTTAAAAAAGTCTTTGCACATTGATTTTATTATTCAATTTATGAAAAACAGAAATTTATTAAGAATGATCTCTGGTCTTTTAGAACATAGGAGAAAGGACAGGAAGAGAAGGGCAGGGGAGGTGTCCTAGTGAAAAGAGTCTCTGATGTCTCTTGCAGGTGGGGGCAGAGGAGATTCCTGGTGGATTCAGAAGCTATACTCCTGAATCTATGCAGAGAAGCTGGAGTGAGTCTGCATACCTCACTCTTGCAGCTGCTTGAGTCCACACCTGACTCATGCCTACACCTTGATGGCAGGATCCACAGAGATCAGGGTCTTCTGGCTGTCCACTGGTTTGTGGGTCCCAGCTCTGGATTTTCCTTGGAGCCACTTGGTTTCTGAATTTAGCACTTTTCTGCCCTCATTCCATTGGTGCCATTCTCTTTCTGAATTCTGGCCCATAGAAGCATGGCATGCAACAACACAATTGTTGGATGTAAGTGGTGATCCTCCTAGTTGCCCACTTCCAGCCCTTGCTGTTGTCATGGTTTTGCCCTGTGGAGGTTCCTTAGGAGGACATGCTGCTATCTGCTGTGACTCACCTACTAAGGATCATCCAGAGGTTAGGTCTATGGGACACATGGGCATTCTGGGAGGCTATGCCAGGAGGGTTCCGCCATGAGAAATCAGAGACCAGTGACAGGCACACTGGCATTTCCACCACACTTCTGCCTGACTGCTTGGCCTCCTCAGGTAGCTACTGCACACAGGACAAGGGGAAGTGGGAAAGGCAGGCTCTTTGGCACTCCTCCTTGGGTGGACTTTGGAAGGATCCACAGGGCCTGAGTGAGGCCCAAGTCTCTAATGTACAGGCTTCACCTCAATCTACAACCTCTTTCTACAGTACGACTGGAAAATTTATCATGTAGGCTTGGTATTATTAGTAACTTTGCTATTCTATCTCCTGGTGAAATTACTGATATACCCTTTGGAGAACTGGCTATAATTTTTATTTCACCTTCATAATCGGGATCAATTACCCCAGGACTTATCATAAGTCCTTTTAGAGTATAAGAGCTGTGTCCCAATAATAAGCCTACAGTTCCTTTGGGAAGAGGTCCTTTTACCCCTGTGGGAATGATTTGAACTCCCATCTCTGGAGTTAGTACTGCTCTGGAGGAGGCACAGATGTCCAACCCTGTGCTCCCTCTGGTTTGTGTGATGAGGGATCTGATGGACAATGTGTCCTGGGCACTACCCTGATGGGGTTGCTGGGTTCCTCCAGTACTCCGTATATTTGTGGTTTTGGGCCCCGGAGCATTGGGCCCCCCTGTCCATTTTTTGGCAACGGAGTCCGATGCCTTTCTCCATGATATCGTGGATGAACACCTGGTCCTTGTTCGTTTTTTGATGATGGAGGACCCTCTATGGTGGTTTGAGAACGGCATTCATTAGCCCAATGTCTCCCTCTACGGCATCCTGGGCAAATACCCGGTACTCTACTCCTTTGATACCTAGTTTTGTTAAATGTTGGGAGCCACAGCCGAAGGGGCCCCAGCAAACTTCCAGCTGCCAGCTGATGATTGGCTCACAGCGGCCCCAGCAACATCTAGCTGATTGGCTCCTCTGCGGTGATGCTCATTGGGCTGTTTCCCTGCCCTTTCAGACCATGGAGCTGATCACTGGGGGACTTTTTTGGCTCCGCCACGTGACCCAGCCAATCGGCCTCAAGAGCAAGAGGACAGTGGGAGGTGGAGAGGTGGGTGGTTGAGGGAGAGGCTTGTGGGAAGCCAGTGGTGGCAGTTGGGCTCTGAGGGTTTTTCCTGAGGAGCTGGGTTTTTTTTGGCCTGTGTGGTTCTAAAAATAAAGTTTGTTTCTTTTGACAAGTGGCTCCTGAATTGTGCCCAGCCAGACTGCGGCATTTGGTGGGCCGCATGGGGAAGGACTGAGGGTGAGTGATAAGATAAACTGCTTGCCCCTGAGGGCAGGGCAAGAGGATGGGTAGCCATTTTAAGATTCCTCTTTTGTTTTGCTTCACTTTTGTTTTATGTTGCCTGTTCCTGGAGATGTGTAAGATGGAAGAAAAACCGCTCACATCTGAGAAACAGATAGAGAGAAAGGATAGATGGACATTTCAGGAGATTAGAAAGGCTATAATGATTTTCTGTTGTTCCAATTTTGTTTCATTCTGTTTCAGTTTTGTTTGGCGTTATCTTCTTCGGTTGTATTATAGTTACAGTAGAAATATTCAAGCAAAAGAGAAGGTTTCTCGAGCTAGTCAGACAGAGGAAAAAATTCAAATAAAACAGAAGGTCTCTCAAGCTAGTCAGACAGAAGAAAAAATTCAATTAAAAGAGAAGGTCTCTCAAGCTAGTCAGACAGAGAAAGAAAGTGTAAAGCAGAAAAAGCCATCAGGGGGAAAGTTACAACAGGAGACTGCTACTAACACCTTTCTATCACCAGAGGGTGTAAGTGTCCAACCAACAGCACCACCTCTACAGGAGACTGCTACTAACACCTTTCTATCACCAGAGGATGTAAGTGTCCAACTAACAAGGCCACCTCCATATGCTGGGAGGCCCCCAACCCCCACAGTTGATAGTTGGGATCCTGAGACAAGATCTCAAATATTAACATGCCCTGTAATTGAGGCAGGAGGGCAATGAGTTCACCATGCTTTAAATTTCAAAACAGTGAAGCAGCTAAAAGAGTCTGTAACAACCTATGGTCCTCAAGCACCCTTCACTGTAAGCATGGTCAAATCCATTAACAACTTGAACATGACGCCAGCAGATTGGGCTAATATGTGTAAAGCTGTGCTAAATGGAGGACAATACCTGTTATGGAAGGTTGCCAATGAGGAATTTTGCAAGGAGACGGCTAGGCGAAATGCAGCAGCTGGTTTTCCTCAGAGAAATCTAGATATGTTGTTAGGAAAGGGACCTTATGAGGATCAGCAGCAACAAATTGCATATGATCCTGGTGTATATGCACAAATTGCTGTAGATGCAGTTAAGGGATAGAAGGCGTTACAAGGACATGGAGGTTTACAAGGTCAATTATCTAAGATAATACAAGGAGCTAATGAACCTTATGCTGAATTTGTAGATAGGCTTATTCAAACAGCTACCAGAGTTTTTGGGAATACAGAAGAAGCAATGCCATTACTAAAACAACTGGCTTATGACCAAGCGAATTGTTGGTGCAGAGATATCATTAGACCATGGAAACATGAAGATTTAAACACATATATTAAATTATGTAGAGACATTAATGAACAAGAGCAAGTCGTGGCAGCTGCAGTAAAACAGGCTTTAGATGCCAGAGACATTAATGAACAAGAGCAAATTGTGGCAGCTGCAATAAAACAGGCTTTAGATGCCAGGCCAAGAACATGCTACAATTGTGAACAAACAGGACATTTTAAAAGGAATTGCCCCATAGGAGGAGGGTTTAACAAAACTAGGTATCAAAGGAATAGAATACTGGGTATTTGCCCACAATGCCATAGAGGGAGACATTGGGCTAATGAATGCCGTTCTCAAACCACCATAGAGGGTCCTCCATCATCAAAAAACGAACAAGGACCAGGTGTTCATCCACGATATCATGGAGAAAGGCATCGGACTCCATTGCCAAAAAATCGACAGGGGGCCCAATGCTCCGGGGCCCAAAACCACAAATATATGGAGCACTGGAGGAACCCAGCAACCCCATCAGGGTAGTGCCCAGGACACATTGTCCATCAGATCCCTCATCACATAAACCAAAGGGAGCGCCTCTGCCAGAGCAGTACTAACTCCAGAGATGGGAGTTCAAATCATTCCCACAGGGGTAAAAGGACCTCTTCCCAAAGGAACTGTAGGCTTATTATTGGGACACAGCTCTTATACTCTAAAAGGACTTATGATAAGTCCTGGGGTAATTGATCCCGATTATGAAGGTGAAATAAAAATTATAGCCAGTTCTCCAAAGGGTATATCAGTAATTTCACCAGGAGATAGAATAGCACAGTTACTAATAATACCAAGCCTACATGATAAATTTTCCAGTTGTGCTGTAGAAAGATGTTCCAAGGGATTAGGCTCCACAGGTGTAGATTGGGCTATGCTTTCTTTAAATTTAGATTCTTGTCCCATGCTAAAACTAAATATTCAAGGACATGAATTTAATGGGCTACTGGATACAGGTGCATACCTTAGCATCATCTCTCGTCAAGAATGGCCAAAACATTGGCCATTACAACAAGCCACTCAAACGCTTCGAGGCCTAGGAGTGGTGACTAATCCCCATAGAAGTACAATGGTATTAGATTGGAAGGATCCTGAAGGATGTGAAGGAACTATACAGCCATATGTATTGGATCATCTTCCCATAAATTTATGGGGACGAGATGTCCTAGATCAATTAGGTTTGACATTAACAAATAATATCAACCAAAATGCACCCACTATTATGACTAGACAAGGTTTTAGGAAAGGAAAAAGATTAGAAAAACAAGAACAAGGTATAGCAGCACCAATACAAATAGATCAAGGAACAGACAGACATGGGTTGGATTTTCACAAAGGGCCACTGAGACAATAAAAATTACCTGGAAATAAGAAAGATCAGTATGGGTTCCTCAGTGGCCCTTGACTAAAGAAAAGATACAAGTAGCCCATGATCTGGTCAAACAACAATTAGTGGAAGGACGTATACAACCTTCTGTATCTCCCCATAATACTCCCATTTTTGTCATCAAAAAGAAATCTGGTAAATGGAGATTATTGCAAGATTTAAGAGCCATTAATAATGAGATGGTTATTATGGGACCTTCTCAATCGGGGATTCCTCAATTGTCTGCTTTGCCAAAAACTTGGTATGTTTTAGTTATAGATATTAAAGATTGTTTTTTTTTCAATTTCAATTCATCCTGAGGATAGTCCACGTTTTGCATTTACTATCCCTGCACTGAATCATGAAGGTCCTGATCAGAGATATGAGTGGAAAGTACTCCCTCAAGGGATGGCTAACAGCCCAACAATGTGTCAAATTTATGTTAACAAAGTAATCCAGCCACTTAGAAATCAAAATCCTGAACTACAAATATTTCACTATATGGATGATGTAGTATTAGCACACAAAGATAAAACACATTGCTAGAATGTTATGCCACACTTACAAACTTATTAAAAAATTATAATCTAGAGATAGCAATAGATAAAGTACAATTAAATTTTCCAATTAATTATTTAGGAGTTCTATTATCTTCAACCATGGTCCATCCACCAAAAATTGAAATACGAGTAGATCAACTCAAATCACTTAACGACTTTCAAAAGTTATTAGGAGACATAAATTGGGTAAGGCCTTATCTAGGTATACCAACAGGAGAGTTGGGACCTTTATTTGATATCCTAAAAGGTCCATCAGATCCAAATTCACCCCGCATGTTAACGCCTGAAGCAAGAAAGACATTAAAAATCATTGAAACATATATGGAAAATATGCATTTGGTTAGAATTGATATGTTTGCCTTTATTATTTATTGTACTACCAACAAAAAATATTTCTACAGGAGTATTTTGGCAAGAAGGTCTATTATTATGGATACATTTATCTTATTCTCCTAACACTATTCTTACTAGGTATCCTGAGGTTGTAGGACAATTAATACTCAAAGGAATAAAAGCAGCAAAGGGAGTGTTTGGAATTTTTCCCAATAAAATTATTACTCCATATACTATGAATCAAATTGATAAGTTAGATAATGAGTTAAATACTTGGGCAATAATCATGTGCAAATATAATGTTTCATTTGATAACCACTTACCATCTAATCCTTTATTGTCTTTTTGGTCATTGCATCCTGTAATTTTTCCAAAAATGACAAGAAAAACACCTATCATGAATGCTCTGAATATATTCACTGATGGGTCAAAAAATGGTACAGCAGCAATAGTTACACCTGATCAAACTTTTACATTTTTAGTACCCAAACAATCAGCTCAAAAGGTAGAGCTTAATGCAGTATTACAAACTTTTGTGATGTTTAAAGATTCTGTATTTAATTTATTTTCCGATAGTCAGTATATAGTTAATGCTATAGTATCCCTTGAAGATGCTGGTAGGATTTCCCCTTCCTCTACCGTTTTCTCTTTGCTTTCAAGTATACAAAGTCTAATCTGGGACAGAAAAGATCCATTCTTTATAGGACATATCAGGGCACATACAGGATTGCCTGGAGACCTTACTTTGGGCAATGATTTAGCAGATAAAACTACACATGACATACATATTTTCTCTACACTAGAAGAGGCTATAAATTTTCATAAAAGGTTCCATGTCAATGCTAATACTTTACAAAAGCCTTTTAAAATAACTAAGGAACAAGCTAGACAAATAATAAGACAATGTCAAAATTGTGTGACCTTTTTACCACAAGTTAATCTTGGAGTCAATCCTAGAAGGCTGATACCTAACCATATTTGGCAGATGGATGTCACACACTTGCCAGAATTTGGAAAATTAAAATATTTGGATGTTACAGTTGATACTTCTTCTGGATTTTTGATGGGCTCTCTTCATGCCGGAGAAAAAACTAAAGATGTTATAGCTCATTGCTTACAAAATTTTGCCACTCTGGGCGTTCCAAAACAGTTAAAAACAGATAATGCCCTGATTATACTTCTACCTCTTTTAAACAATTTTGCTCAGCATTTGGCATTACTCATATAACAGGAATCCCATACAATCCACAGGGAGAAGGCATAGTTGAAAGAGCTCATCAAACTATTAAAATGTACTTATTAAAGCAAAAAGAAGGAATTGGGAAGGGGTATATATTCCACAAAGACAAACTTAAAATAACCCTTTTTACTCTAAACTTTTTAAATTTGGATTCATCAGGGCTTAGTGCTGCAGAAAGGCATATGTGTCCAAAAAATGTACATAAGCCCAAAGTACTTTGGAAGGATATTCTACCAGGACAATGGAAAGGTCCTGACCCAGTAATTGTCTGGAGTCGGGGGTCTGTTTGTGTGTTTCCACAGGGAGAACAGCAGCCTATTTGGATTCCAGAGAGATTAACTAAGGTCCTAACCCAGTGATTGTCTGGAGTTGGGGGTCTGTTTATGTGTTTCCACAGGGAGAACAGCAGCCGATTTGGATTCCAGAGAGATTAACTAAAGTGATTTCTACAGACCAAAAAGAAGATGACTTGGCTCAAATCCATAACAACTGATATCCAAAACTCCAGATTGGCTATCCTTACATCTGGCTGAACCAGGATGCTTTTTTCAATATCTATTTTATTATTGCCCTTTTCCATATATCATGAAGTTCTATTTTGTTTTTTGAGCTCATACAGACCTACGTTAATGTTTTGCTGATCAGTTCTATTTTTTTGACTATAGAGTTTTTAAACATTGCAATGGAGATTTCACCTGTAAAAGTTATAAGGCCTTTACTATTATGATATGTGTTGTATGTATTATATTATGTGTGCACACTTGTGTTTTCTGTTATATGTTTGAATGTACGTATGTCCATATATCATATATGATGAGCGCTCATGAAAAAATGGATCCAAATTTTTTTTCACGTGATTTAAATGGTTTAATTTAAATTGGGTAAACAGCTGTTGAGGATTGTTTTAATATATGAACAAAAAAGGAGGTTAACAGATCTGTTTGTTTACTTTCACCTTTCCTTTTCATTATATTTAATAATTCTCTTCAAGACAATGTAAATTTTTCAGAAAATTGTTTTCTTTTAGTGCCTTCTGGAATGTTACATAATTTTTTCTTTAGCCATTATTGCCAGAATTCCTATCTTCATCCCAATGCTGGTGAAGACAAAGATAAAACCAATCTACAGCTTCTGCAATAGCCATCACTGAACTGCTTGCAGAACTTGCCTGGACCATGTATCACTTGTATGCATTGTGAACTCACCTGTATGCATTGTGAACTATCTGTTGGTGCAGCGACTTGTGGTAGTGTTGGGGTATTTTTGCTGATGATGTCATCAGTGGTACAATTTTTCCAAAAGGAGCCGTCAATTGGCTTGGTGTATCTTCCTCCCTTCTGCTTGTCATTATCATTCAGCTAAAATTTGGGGGCCAACAGAGGTGAGGCAAAGAACCTCACCCCCCCCCCCCGATGGTACGAAGACCTCTCCACAGGTGTGACTGTATACTGGACCGGTAGTCAATAATGGGTAAGATCCAATTGCAATGGTACCAACCTAAGACAGGAGGCTGACACCTTGAGGTCAGCTTATCCCATGACGGGTAAGGACCATATGTAGTATTGGACAACCTAAGGCAGGCACGGTCCCTAAGCCACATGCTTGTTGTTTAAACAGAGAGGGGGAGATGTTGAGAGCCACAGCCAAAGGGGCCCCAGCAAACTTCCAGCTGCCAGCAAACTTCCAGCTGCCGGCTGATGATTGGCTCACAGTAGCCCCAGGAACATCTCGCTGATTGGCTCCTCTGTGGTGGTGCTCATTGGAGATGCTCATTGAGCTGTTTCCCCACCCTTTCAGATTTACAGCTGATGATTGGCTCACAGCGGCCCCAGCAACATCTAGCTGATTGGCTCCTCTGCGGTGATGCTCATTGGGCTGTTTCCCTGCCCTTTCAGACCACGGAGCTGATCACTGGGGGACTTTTTTGGCCCCGCCCACATGACCCAGCCAATCGGCCTCAAGAGCAGGAGGATTGTGGGAGGTGAAGAGGCTGGTGGTTGAGGGAGAGGTTTGTGGGAAGCCTGTGGTGGCAGTTGGGCTCTGAGGATTTTTCCTGAGGAGCTGTTTTTTTTGGCCTGTATGGTTCTAAAAATAAAGTTCGTTTCTTTTAACAAGTGGCTCCTGAATTGTGCCCAGCCAGACTGCGGCAGTTAAACCCTCCTCCTATGGGGCAATTCCTTTTAAAATGTCCTGTTTGTTCACAATTGTAGCATGTTCTTGGCCTGGCATCTAAAGCCTATTTTATTGCAGCTGCCACGACTTGCCCTTGTTCTATAGCTTGTTTTACTGCAGCTGCCATGACTTGCTCTTGTTCATTAATGTCTGTATATAATTTAATATATGTGTTTAAATCTTCATGTTTCCATGGTCTAATGATATCTCTGCACCAACAATTTGCTTGGTCATAAGCGAGTTGTTTTAGTAATGGCATTGCTTCTTCTGTATTCCCAAAAACTCTGGTAGCTGTTTGAATAAGCCTATCTACAAATTCAGCATAAGGTTCATTAGCTCCTTGTATTACCTTAGATAATTGACCTTGTAAACCTCCATGTCCTTGTAACGCCTTCTATCCCTTAACTGCATCTACAGCAATTTGTGCATATACACCAGGATCATATGCAATTTGTTGCTGCTGATCCTCATAAGGTCCCTTTCCTAACAACATATCTAGATTTCTCTGAGGAAAACCAGCTGCTGCATTTCGCCTAGCCGTCTCCTTGCAAAATTCCTCATTGGCAACCTTCCATAACAGGTATTGTCCTCCATTTAGCACAGCTTTACACATATTAGCCCAATCTGCTGGCGTCATGTTCAAGTTGTTAATGGATTTGACCATGCTTACAGTGAAGGGTGCTTGAGGACCATAGGTTGTTACAGACTCTTTTAGCTGCTTCACTGTTTTGAAATTTAAAGCATGGTGAACTCGCTGCCCTCCTGCCTCAAATACAGGGCATGTTAATATTTGAGATCTTGTCTCAGGATCCCAACTATCAACTGTGGGGGTTGGGGGCCTCCCAGCATATGGAGGTGGCCTTGTTAGTTGGACACTTACATCCTCTGGTGATAGAAAGGTGTTAGTAGCAGTCTCCTGTAGAGGTGGTGCTGTTGGTTGGACACTTACACCCTCTGGTGATAGAAAGGTGTTAGTAGCAGTCTCCTGTTGTAACTTTCCCCCTGATGGCTTTTTCTGCTTTACACTTTCTTTTTCTGTCTGACTAGCTTGAGAGGCCTTCTCTTTTACTTGAATTTTTTCCTCTGACTAGCTTGAGAGACCTTCTCTTTTAATTGAATTTTTTTCCTCTGTCTGACTAGCTCAAGAGACCTTCTCTTTTAATTGAATATTTTCCTCTGAATAGCTCGAGAGACCTTCTTTTTACTTGAATTGTTTTCTCTGACTAGCTCGAGAGACCTTCTCTTTTACTTGAATATTTCTACTATAACTATAATACAACCCAAGAAGATAACGCCAAACAAAACTGAAACAGAGTGAAACAAAATTGGAACAACAGAAAATCATTATAGCCTTTCTATTCTCCTGAAATGTCCATCCGTCCTTTCTATCTGTTCCTCAGATGTGAGCGGTTTTTCTTCCATCTTACACATCTCCAGGGACAGGCAACTTAAAATAAAGTGAAGCAAAACAAAAGAGGATTCTTAAAATGGCTACCTATCCTCTTGCCCTGCCCTCAGGGGCGAGCAGTTTACCTTATCACTTACCCTCAGTTGTTCCCCGTGCGGCTCACCAAATGCCGCAGTCTGGCTGGGCACAATTCAGGAGCCACTTGTCAAAAGAAACAAACTTTATTTTAGAACCACACACACCAAACAAAACAGCTCCTCAGGAAAACCTTAAGAGCCCAACTGCCACCACCAGCTTTCCCCAAGTCTCTCAACCTCTCCCAGTCCTCCTGCTCTTGAGGCCGATTGGCTGGGTCATGTGGGCGGAGCCAAAAAAGTCCCCCAATGAGCAGCTCCATGGTCTGAAAGGGCAGGGAAACAGCCCAATGAGCTTACCATAAAGGAGCCAATCGGTTGGCAGCTAGAAGTTGGTGGGGCCGCTGTGAGCCAATCATCAGCCGGCAGCTGGAAGTTTGCTGGCAGCTGGCAGTTTGCTGGGGCCCCTTTGGCTGTGGCTCTCAACATCATATTGCACCCCCTGATGCTATACTTTATCAGGTACATAGCCATCTTCTCATTCTATTTTTTATTTGACAGGGACACCCAGGTATTATAGGGGTCATAACCCATGACAAACATGATGTCACAATTGTAGGGTCTGGGTTTGGAAGAGGCTCACTCAAATGTCTGGCTGAATCATCCTCACGGTGACCATGAGTGCCCCATTATCTGCTCTATTGTGGGCCTCCCTGTGGGGTCCACTGTCTGTATTTGAAAGATGCTCTGTTCTCCCTCAGGAACATTTGAGGGAAGGTTGTACTTTGTCAGCTGCTTAAGAGTGGTTGCCATAAATGGGCATCTCCCTGTGACCATAAAATCCGTAATGACACCAGGTTTCAGGTGTCCACCCTGGGAGACCTCATATTATTTCTATTGGAGGACTTTGGAGTAAGGTCCAGGAGAGTAACCTGAAACTTGTTCAACTTCTGCCCAGCTATGAATTTGGTGCTCAGACCAACGTTGATGCGTTTGATTTCATCTCTGGTATCCATCAGGATGTTCTCTGTCTTGGGGATTAGGTGTATGATGCCCTTCTTGAGGCAGTAGCACAAGGCACTTGTGATATGCCTGAACTGTCTGCAAGCCTCCTCCTACATGTCACCAGTCTCCAGGATGCAGGGCCATCGCTATCTGTTACCTGCATGTTCCATAATGATGTACATATTTTCAATGGTTTCAATGATCTCAATGATCATCACATTTTGGTGATCCATAGTCATCATTATACTAGGTTCAGATAGGATGGCATGTTCCACTCTACCTTTGGCAGGACTTTCATCACCTCTCTTCTGGTGAAGAGACCGCAGGAAAGTTTTATCTGGGTGAAGCCCCCTTATCTGACATCCCTAAGGATCTGATAATGGTCCATGAAGGTGATCTCATAGCAGGAGCTGGGCCCCTGCAGCACTACCCTGACTATCTCACTACACACCCTAAGCTAGAACACCAACTAAGAATACTAGCTAAAATTAATTAATTAAACAAATAATCTTCCTTAACAAGACTCCCAAAGTCCAAGAAATAAACCAAAAATTACTAAGTGGAATGCCGTCAAACTAAAAAGCTTCTGCACAGGGAAGCAAATGATTAAGAGCATGAAGAGAGAGCCTACAGAATGGGAGAAAAGCTTGCCCAGCTCCTCCTTTGATAGGGGATTACTATCCAGAATACACAAAGAACTCAAAAAACTTAACACTAAAATAAATAAATAAATAACCCAATCAATAAATAACCCAATCAATAAACTGAACAGAAATTTCTCAAAAAGAAGAAACACAATTGGCCAAAAAAAAAAAACATGGAAAAAAAATGTTCAATGTCTCTAGCAATCAGGGAAATGCAAATCAAACTCCACTAAAATTTCATTTCATTCCACTCATAATGGCAATTATCAAGAATATGAGCAATAATAGGGTCATTACTTTTTACATGTAAAAAACAAGCACATTAAAAAGAAAGAAAAATTACTTTTTCCAGAGTAGATTATAAGAACTAATAACTCAGAGTGGGACTGCAGGTGTAACTCAGTGATAGAGTGCTTCCCTAAATAGGTGAGATCCTGGGTTTAATCTCTAGCATCACAAAAAGTAAAAAAAAAAAAAAAAAAAAAGAATATGAGCAATAATAAATACTGATGAGGTTTTGGGGGAAAAGGAACACTTGTACATTTTTGGTGAGACTGGAAACGAATACAATCACTTTGGAAATCAGTTTTGAGATTACTAAAAAAATTAGGAATGGAACAAGGATATGACCCACTGCTTGATTTTTTCCCCCAAAGACCTAAAATTGGTATACTATGTAGCTACCTCAATGTTTATAGCAGCACAGTTCACAGTAGCTAAATTAGAAATCAACCCAGATGCCTAACAACAGATGAATGGATTAAGACATTGTGGCAAACATACACAATGGAGTTCAACTCAGCCTGAAAGAACAATGAAATTATGGCATTTGCCTGTAAATGGATGGAAATGGAGAGCATCATGCTAAGTGAAATTAGCCAGACACAGAAACTTAAAGGTAAAATGTTTTCTCTTCATGCATAAACTAAATTAAAATAAAGGAAAGGGGGAGGGAAGGACAGGATAACAAAGAACCAATCAAATAAAAATTAATAGACAAGTGACATGAAGTCTAGTAAAGGAAGGAGAATGGGAGAGGGGAGGGAGATGAGAGGGGAAGAGGGAGGGAAAAGGGGGGTAACATGAAATGAAATCAATTTCCACGCACATATGATTTTGTTGGGATGAACTCAACTACTACGTATAACTATAAAGCTCTGAAAAAAAAAATACATCCAAAGACCACAACCACCAACCATCAGCCACCAAATGGGCCATCTGGGACTGACAGGTCACCAACAAGAGCTTCTAGCTACTTATGGACAAAACACAGTCACAGCCAGCCTCTCATATACCCCAGATATGAAATTCCCTCACACTGGCTCCTTGTGAGATCACAGCAAGAAATGTCCCAGTCACTCCTGCCCATAACCCCAGTGGTCATCTCATGTTTTGGCCTTTAGGCCTTTTTCAACTTTCAGAATGAGAATAAGAAAGGACTCTAGGAGGTTTTTTTTTTTTGTTTTGTTTTTGTTTTTTTTGCTTCAGTGGATTATGGGAACTGATATTTACTTGTTCAGAAATTAAAATGTGGAGGATACTTCAATGGTCCTTTCATTTTGAGGCTGAAAATATGTAATGACTTTTGGCTTTTTAAAAAGCTCATCATATCTACACTCAAAGTTTTCAATTCTTTTTTTCTTCCTGCTTGGAATGACGGGTGTCAAAAGGATGATAGCACTTCACTCACATGAAGACAATGTAACATACTCTGCTGCCTAAGGCACTCTAGAGCTTGGTATTAACACCTACGAGGTTGAGAGCAAAGGAGTGCCCATCATCATTTCCTCATAACGTCCTCAACAGATGTCTCATTAGAAACTCTGGAATGCAAAAGGCAATCTATTCAAAGTGGTAAAGGACAAAAAATGCAAGCAAGAATATTAGAATGAGCAAAATGGTCCTTGTCATAGAGAGAAGAAATGGCGGCTCCAAGATGCCTTGGTCCCTTTGTGCTGCTGTAACAAAATGACTTAGATTGGGTAATTTATTAACAGATATTCACTTCCCACAGTTCTGAAGACTGGCAAGTGCAGGGTCAAAACACCTTGTTATTGTATCCTCACTGGATGGAAGGGACAGATGGGTTGAACTCATTCCCTCAAGTCTTCCTTCTCTTTCTCCTTTCTATAGTGACATACTGGCAATGGAACCCAGGGCCTTGGGCCTGTTAGACATGTGCTCTACACTGAGGCACAACCCTAGACTTTTTTATTTTCAGCAAATTACTCAGGCTGAGATTGAATATCTGATCCTCCCCCTCAGTGTCCCGAGTAGAGAGGATCGCAGCCTCTTATGGTTTGGATTTGAGGTGTTCCCCAGAAGCTCCTGTGTTAATGAAGGAATATTCAGAGATGAACTGATTGGAAAGTGAGCTGTGACCTCAACGGTCCATCCTAGGTTGGATGGACTAACTGGCTGGTAACTGCAGGCAGGTGGGGCATGGACGGAACCAGCCTCTTATACAGCCTGTGTTTGAAATTCCCTCACAGTGGTTCCTTGTGAGGTTAGAGCAAGAAATGGCCCAGTCATGCCTGGGCAAAACTCCTGGTGGGTCATCTCACTTTTGGCCTCCAGGACCTTTTTGATTTTCAAAGTAAGTATTAAAAAAGATCTCCAGGAGGCTTTTTTGTTTTCGTGAGTTTTGGAGACTAACATTTACTTGTTTAAAAATTAAAATGTATAGGAAAAAAAACCCACAAGAAAAAACTAATATCACAATACTAACAATATATTTACTAAAAATATTACTACTTTGAGTTAAAATCATGTGTAAATCTAGTATTCTAAAAATAAATTCTGTCTAATGAAGAGGAGAAAGTTAAATTTCATAAAATAGCAAGTTAAAACCTTGCTAAATTCGATTTCTCACTTGGGAAAATAGAGGTAATGAAAACTTGAGGCTGATAAAGAATGAATGTATATTATTATTAACATTGGTAAGGGTAATAAATAGAGGCTATAAATAAGGTAGGGTTTTGTACAAGTCAACAGCAAGTTCTCAAAATTTTGCCAGTAAATCAAAAACTTCTTTATGTCAATTGCCAAAAGCAACCTAAGAAAAAACTAAACCCAATGCTTATTTTAAAAGTGAAATTGCAGAATAACATCTCTCCCTCAAAAAAGAAAAAAACAAAATTAGTAAGCTTAAGCAATTTTATAAAATAGTTTTATTAATCATCAAATCCTACCATATGTAAAAAATATTCATAGTTAGGGAGTGAGTTAACAACAATGTAGAGAAGCTAATATTGGAAATAAGACCTAACAGAAAATTAAAGAAAATCCAAAATTATAGACAATCTCATGTAACAACATACCTACAAAGTCCCAAATATAATCCTTTATCTATCTATTTATTTATTTATTTTGGTAGCGCTGGGATCAAATGCTAGCCAAGCATTCTACCATTGACCCATACACTTCTATCCCTCTGAATATAATTTTTGTAAATCAAATCCATCAGTTTTAATAAATGCCTTATAAATAAGGATTCATCACAGAAATGCAAAAAATGGTTCAACCTTAGAAAATATGGCAATTCACTTTACACATTAACAAATGAAAAGTTATATAAGGAAAATATTTATATATATATATATATATGTACTTATATATAATAACATATATGCTTATAAATATTATAACTTTATGTATATACATAATTTTATAAATGTATAACATATAATTTTATGTCTGTATACAGTAAAACTTTGAAGCATCTTCATTAATCATGAATAAAATAGTGTTGCCTACTATCACTCAATACTCATCATTGCTCATCATGGTACAGAAGTTCCTAACCAAGGCAACCTACCAGAAAAATAAATATATGAGAGTGGTAAAGAATAAATAAAACATTATTTATATAAAGCATATTTACCATAAAAGGATATATGATAATCTCCATACTATTAGATTTCATAAAAATGTTCATCATCAAGATGGCCAGGCATAAGATTAATATATAAAAATAAAAAAGTGTATACTTTAATATATTAAAGATCCAAAAACAACAACCAACTAAAATAGAAAATGATGCCATAAAATCAAAACAGTTTATAATGCGCTGGGGATGTAGCTCACTGGTAGAGCGCTTGCCTAGCATGTGCAAGGCCTGGGTTCCATCACCAAGACTGCTAAAAAAAAAGTGCAATATATAAGGGATAAAAGACTATAAAAATGTGAGTGATTATTTCTTTCTTACAGTTTCCTTAACAAAGTAGCACAGATCACGTGGCTTAAAATATCAGAAATCTATTGTCTCACAGATCTGGGAACTAGAAGTCTGAAACTGATGTGTGTGCATGTGGCCGTAGGACCTCCCAATCCTCTCAAGGAGGATCCTTCCTTGCCTCTTCCAGTTTCTGGCCACCCTGGGTGTCCTTGCCTGGTAGAGTCTTTCCTCCATTCTGCTTCTGTCTTCCAAGTTGAAAGGATTATTTAAAGATTTAGAAGGCACATGTCACTGCCCCAAAGTTAAAATCACAGGGAACAGACCTGTCATCAGAATGACCTATTGTGAATTTTAAGGATTATGATACTTGACTCAGCAAAGACATGGTGGGCATCTCAGTGAGAAGAGAAGGTGCATGGTGGTTTTTTGATCTAGATTTGAACTTGCATTGGGTTATTTGGGGAAGGCTTAAGGAAGTGGGGGGCTTGCTCTGGACTGGATGGCATCAGAAAGCAGAGGTGATTGCTTGGGGAGTGAGGGTCATTGGAGAAGATAATTTTTCATCCAATAAGTATGGAGACAGTGGGCTAAATCTATAACTGGTGAGGAAGCAACATTCAAACCTGCTAGCTGGGAACGGTGTGTGGGGTATTCTTGCTTTGTTCTGATGTTAGGGGATGACTTTTTTTTCTTTTTATCTCCCTCTATCACGGTCTCGGTGACCTCATCTGATGAGTTCTGTGATGTCATATTTACCACTGTCTAGATGTTATCAGCCAGTTGCTTAAGGTAACTGCTGTTAAGGACAGTCGTCTCCACCCCACCTGAGTAAGTGATGACATTTATCTTGACTGTGAACAGGAGCCATATAAAGATCTTCATTCCACCCGAATTAATCAGTAAAATCACTTGGTAGTAGGAACTATGGCAAACTTAAAATTTCATGTTCCTTACAAAAGACATCAAGATTTTCAGAAGGAAAAACTATTCATCTGTGGAACTGATCCAGCCTTTAATTCATATTTAAGGTGACAACCCATTCTGGTTTGGCTGGAACAGCACTGGCTTAAGCCTTTTTCCCAGCTTCCAGTCTGGTGGGTAGACTTCCACCCTACCCCAGGGCTCCTAGAGTTCTCATTTTTAAACTGAAGTATCTATTTTCATAATTACATTAAAAGTAAGCAAGAATTGGCTTGGAAATTCTCCACCGTGTACTTCCAGCTTCTAGTAGTTTCATCTAGTGGTGTGGGATACGTATATGCAGTGAAGAGCTTTCCTTCAACAGAGGTTACTCATAACATCAGTGAATAGCCATCTTTCTTCTCCAAACTCTTTTCCTACGTATGAACCTTACATTTCCCACATGAGGACAACATGCAGAACATTCGCTGATAAAACAAAATGTGTACCGAGAACAGCAAGAGAGACAGCAAACTTCCCTTGTGCTCCAGTTACTTATGGGTGGAAGGTATTTCCTGCTGCTTTCCCTGCAGCATTAAATCACAGGGTGTACCATGTACTTCTGAGGAGCCCTGTCAGTGGGGTCAGTAGGAAACACAAGAAATTTTACAAATGTTAGGTTAGATGTCTTTGAAATATGTATTGGAAATGGAGGCTGAGTGGTCAACCGTAATGTATAATCTGAACACCCTGGCACAGCTTTCTAACTAATGCCTATTTCAGTAACACTTTTTGTCCCTTTCCCCCATTTTGGAAAGATTTGTTCCATCATTTATTATTTAAAGACTTGTGAATTTCCTCCCTTTGGGTTAAAAAATGCAGTATTATAATTAGACTTCATTCTAACGTTTTTGGTTTGTTCATAAACTTCTCAGAAAGTGAGAAACTTATCAATTATTATTTGTAGCATATTTACTTCTCTGTTTAAGCCTAGTATCCTCGCAAAATATTTGCAGCATCAGTAACCCATATGTTGTTTGGTAACAATATAATTTTTCAACAGACACTATTTAGTAGCCATAAAGTCAAGGTATGACATCTACATTCCATTACAAATTAGGGCCTGGGCTGGGATTGTGGCTCAGTGGTAGAGCACTTGCCTCTCACACATGACACCCTGGGTTTGGTCCTCAGCACCACATAAAACACATAAAAAATAAATAAATAAATGAAAATAAAGATATTATGTCCATCTACAACTAAAAATTTAACAAAAAAATTAGGGACTGAATTTTTTTTCTCAAAAACATTGATAATAAAATTTTCCAGTCATTATTTTAAGAAGATACAGCTCAATGATGATGACTTAAAATGTTCGGATTCAGAAGAAGCCTTTTAGTAAAGTTGACATCATTTAGATCAATTATACAATTACTTTTTGCTTAATTCCAATTCCCACTTTTCTTTTGTATGTTCTCCAAAGGAAGCAATAGGTGTTAATGTATTAACTTTATTAGCAGAAAAAAAATATTCTGCAAACTATATTATACTAACACCACTAGATCTTATAAAGAGAAAAATTAGTTAAGTAACCCCAATAATTCTATTATTTTCCCCACATATTTTGTGGAATTAAATAGAAACTTAGGAATTTCATTCTCTCAAAGGTGAAACATTTGACCTTTCACCTCTCAAAGTGGTAATATTTGAAATATTTATTAATTATATTGCCAATTTAATCAAAAGGCTTAATGTTACTTTTGTTTTTGCAGTGGTTGTATCAATATAAAGTTTGTGAAGAGTGGAGTTATGATAAAAACAACATCCTAGCAAAAACTACAAAAGCTTTAGGGCAGGAATATTCTTGAAATTGATTGTCATACACACATATTTACAATTGCATACAAATGAGCTACAATGTTTTGTCAATTGAAAAAGAAACTGTAGTTGTTAAATTTCAAATACACACGTGCATACTTTTAACCAGTTACAATAACCATACAACAAAGTTGGGGGTATGAAAATGGTAATGAAGCAGGACCTCAGCATAGCAGTATGCACTTTCTCTCCTCACTGCCAATCATCAATCTGATTTCAAATATGTGAAGCCTTTAAATAACAACTTTGTGGTTGAGTCCTACAGTGATATTGAACCTTTCTTGACTCCTCTACATTTTGGCTCCATTTTATCAGAACCAATATGAAATATTTAATTATTCAACAGACAGATTTGTTACAAGATGTTACCTCTCTGTGCTTGTGTGTGTGTGTGTGCTCAAATGCATGTGCACGTGAACATATTTATTAATATGAATCATACCCTGTACATTCTCAGTTATTTTTTTCCTATATTGGGCAAATGTTAGCAAATAAGCATGTGAGTGAATGCCTAATATCCCCCCATCTTAGGATTCTGTTAATTTCTCTGAATTACCAATAATTTTTTATTGAATTTTAAAATTTGTGCATTATAGTTACCTATAAAAGTGGGATTCATTGATATGCTAAACATGCATATGACATAGTTTGGTTAGCTTTATTCTGCAATTCCTACCCATCATTTCGCTTTCTCTACTTTGCTGTTCTCTCTTCTCTCATGAGATTCTCTACTCCACTTTTCTGTGAAGAAGCCATCTTTTACAGACTTTGCTGAATTTCAATTTTTGGAAAAGAAAACTTGGAAATAGTCTTTCAGACACTGACATCCACATAAAATCAAGCAAGGAAATAAGAAAGTTAAACAACAGTAGCTTAAATAGTATCTACAATTTAATTCGGAAAGTCTACAATTTTACTTTAAAGTATGTTGACTAGTAGGAATACTATTTACTGAAGTTCTGGTGTAAGGGTCCGGCGAAACGTCGGAGAAAGAGACCACAAGAGACTGTCTTATGCAACAGCAGAAGGGAGGGTTTATTTGGAGACCAGCATGCTAGGGCCCAGAGCTCTCTATAGCAAAGAGAGATGGAGCCCTGAGAACAGCTTGAGCAGAGCTTATATACTTTTCTTGGAGAGGGCAGGGAGGGAAGTTCATTGACAGGTCAGGGCGAGTGAGCAGTTTGCCTGCAACCGAGTGAGGGAGTGTATCCTGCAGTTTGGCAGTTTGGGACAGCACATTCTGGGAACAAGATTAGCAAACAGTTCACAGTTGGGGACAACACATCCTGGGAACAAGATTTCAACAGTGTTTTGTTAAGCATATAGAAAAACAGAGTGACAAGTACCTATTTTATTAACCTTTCACTGGTAATTAATAAGAGAAATTATGTTCTGTAATACAATGAAATTGGCAGTGCCTTATGATTTTGCAAGAACTAATGTTGGTAAAATATTAAAAATTAAAAAAACACCAAAGATATTAGTCAGATTTACATCACTATAATGAATTCCTAGGCAATTAACATGTAAGCAGGAAAGGTATATTTTCACTCATGGGTTTGGCGGTTTCTGTTTAAGATCAGGTGGCTGGCCCCATTTCTTTGGGACTCCGGTAAGGTGGCACATCATGGCAACAGTATGTGGGAGAGCAAACCATGTACGTCACATCATAAACCAGGAAGAGAGAGGAAGGGCCCATGGGCTGGGTCTCGCCATCCCCTGTGAGGGAACACTACCAATGACAGAAGGACTTCCTACCTCTCAAAAGCCTACAGTCCCTCTCAATAGTGCCAGCTGTGGACCTTGGAGGACAGTCATTCAAACTATCGCAGATATATTTAATATACTTTCTTCACATTTAATAAAGACTGGTTTCTGGAAGTGTACATTAAGTATCTGTGAAAACATCTGTGTGCAAATATTTATATACATCAACACACACACACACACACAAATTTACAAATTGGGAATATCTTTCACTTGGCATATTTTTCCAAGCTTACCACTCAGTACATACAAACAGTATTTCTTTCTCAACTAAAAATAATATAACAGAGAAGATTTAATTTTAGGTGTCACGATTTTAAATTCGTTCATCATAAACTGCAATTTAGGAAAATATTTCAGCTAATTTTATTTAAAAAAATAAAAGAATGAGATCGTATTTGAGAAAAGATTTGAAGATGCTGTATTAAGGAGGTATGTAATTTTCTAAAGCATATGATTTCAAAGTTTAGATTTATAGTGGCAGGGCCTGGAATGTGATACCCAAAAATAGGGCACAATGGAATCAAGCTGCAGAAGCAAGGAGGTCACTCTGCCCTTCCTTGTCTTTCTGAGTGAAGTCTGGTCACAAAGGATGTCTCTGACATAGCTCCTTCAAAGCAGGTCATCAGACCCTCATGCTTGGGGCCCTGGTGGGGATAGGGGGGCTGCCACATCCCCAGAGGGAAGAAATGTTGCCCAAAGAGGACAAGAAGAATCTGAACAGATAGGGCTTTGCAGTGTTCCCCCAGGTACTAGTGTTAGTTAATATTCCCTTTTATTCAGTCACGTTTCTCCACGACTACTTACTTCCTTCATCAGACTAACCACAAAAATACAGTTTTCCCAGGCCTTTGGGTCCTCATTTCTGAAGGCTCCCACATCACTTAACATATTGATTAAATATGTAAATCCACAAGAATGAGGTCCTAGTTAGAAGAAGATATACTCCTTGCTGGTGTAATTATTTCAGAATGACTTCTACTGTCATGTATAACTAAAAAGAACCAGTTTAAAAAAATAATATTAATTAAATAAATATGGTACACTTCTCTCTTGTTGACATGCCTATTATAGTAGGAGTATCAGTCATAATCTTTGCAATGAGTGGGGAGAAGATGGTACTCTTTCTCCCCTATAATACCAAAATAATAATAATAATAATAATAATAATAATTCTGCTTATCCAATATTTAATGTTGAAATAATCAATAAAATGCATTTCTCTATATTACAGTAAATATTATAGATATATTTTTATTTAAAAAACTTATTTTTGAAAGCAGTTTTTGAATAGAAGAATTTTTATAGATACCAATGTAATAAAACTCATCTATTGGACAATACAAATATAATTTTAGTTATTTTTATTACCCCTTTTACTCTCACAATTGTGTCAATTTAGTTGAGTAGTTTTTGACTTGCCTATTTATGTTGCTACTGTTTCTATATTTTCCAGCATTGACTATAGGATCAAAAACTGAAGGCTCTACATCTTGATGAAATCCTTCCTAGCCTACTCTCCTTGCTCAATCAACCTGCTTCAAATTCTCTCCATTCAAGGAACATCTCTCAAAAACTTGTGCTAGGTTTTTGCATGTGGAATAATCTTTGCTTTCAGAAATATTTCTCTTTCCCTGGTGAGTGAGAAGTTTTTCATAAGACCAATGAGTGACACCAGCATAAGTCAATTCAAAATCTATGATCAAGAGCAAAAATAAATGGTATAGACAAATGCAAAGTGGCAGAAGGGACACAAAAACATGGAGAATGACTGATAAAACCAATCTAAAGCTTCTGCAATAGCCATCACTGAACTGCTTGCAGAACTTGCCTGGACTATGTATCACTTGTATGCATTGTAAACTCACTTGTATGCATTGTGAACTATCTGTTGGTGCAGTGACTTGTAATAGTGTTGGGGTATTTTTGCTGATGGTGTCATCGGTGGTACAATTTTCCAAAAGGAGCCGTCAATTGGCTTGGTGTATCTTCCTCCCTTCTGCTTGTGATGGTCATTCAGCTAAAATTTGGGGGCCAACAGAGGTGAGGCAAAGAACCTCATGCCCCCGCTGGTACAAAGACCTCTCCACAGGTGTGGCTGTATGCTGGACCAGTAGTCAATGATGGGTAAGATCCAATTGCAATGGTACCAACCCAGACAATCACTGGGTCAGGACCTTTCCATTGTCCTGTTAGAATATCCTTCCAAAGTACCTTGGGCTTATGTACATTTTTTGGACACATATGCCTTTCCGCAGCACTAAGAAAAAGGCAGAAATATTTGTCAATCATTCATTTGATAGAGGGTTAATATCTAGAACTCACAAGGAACTATAAACAAAAAAAACTTAAAAATAAATGGGAATGGGCAAACAAACTGAATAAATACTTATGAAAAGAAAAAATACAAATGGCCAACAAGTTCATGAAAAAAATATTCATTATCATTAGCCACCAGGGGAATTCGAACCAAAACTATAATGAGACATCATCTATTTAATTTAGAATGGCTATTATCAAAGATAAACAAATGTTTAACAACAAATGCTCATAAGGATGAAAAGAAAAAATGGGACTTTTATATACTATTGGTGAGAATGTAAATTAGAGCCATTGTACAGAATAGTATGAAGGTTCTTCAAAAACACTAAAAATAAACTTACCTAACAAGCTATCCCACTTGTATATGTACAGAAAGAAAATAAAATCAGCATACCAAAGAGATAACTGTAAGCCTGTTTACTACAGTACTACTCATAATAGCTCAGATATGGAAACATCCTAAGTGCCCATCAAAATATGAATAAAGAAAATGTGACATTATCCACAATGGAGTATTATTCAGCCAGAAAGAGGAAAGAAATGCTGTCATTTGCAGAAAAATGGAGGGAGCCGGAGGACATTATGTTAAGTACAATAAGCCAGACACCAAAAGACAAGTACCACATGTTGTCTCTTCCATGTAAGACTTAAAAAAAAGTTGACCTAAAGGTAGAATAGGTAGAAGAGTGGTTAATAAAGGATAATATGTGTGGATAATGGGAGGTTGGATTTGAACAGAGCAATCTCTATATAGGTATGTAAAAAGTCAAATGGGACCCCATTAATATGTAGAACCCCATTAATATGAAGAACTCCATTAACATGTAATCAAAATAAGTAAATATAGGTGTGAGTGAAAAAGAAAGGGACAAATTCAAAATGTATCTTTAAGAAAAGTGTGGAGAAATTGGTGAACTATCATACATTAATAAAATGAATCTTTTAATACAATGCAAGTCTTTGTGGTTAACTGAGGGATTTTGTATCAAGTCTCCTGGAATCCACGATTAAACAAGCACTTTTCCCGCATAAAATCTCAAATTACCTTCACACTGTACTGATACAGTGATCTTTTCACATGGTATATATATTAGGAGTCTCACTTTATGAAAATCGTTAATACCCAGGCAAAATAAAATGTCTAGAGGGATGCTTTTGTGTTTCTATGAAATCAGTGGTCAATCCAGGTGATGTGGATGTCACCAAGGTGCCCCTTAACTGGTCTGCATAGTGTCTGAAGCTCCCATCTTTACTCACTCAGGATGACGGGATGGGCCCTGTTAAAATGCCAGCAAGGTAACACAGAAGCAATTAGGACGCATTAACACTTTAACTCATTTAATGGATTGAATTAGCTACCCTACGTTTAGGTGATAGAAAGGAGGGCGGAGGACACAAAGAGGGTAGCAGAAAGTTGTGTGTATGAGAGAAGGAGACAGAGGGAAGATGGTCAAAGATGTCAGGAGGAATCCATCATCCTGGGTGTTCGTGGTCATTTGGGCTGCTACCCAGTCACTTTGTCTTCTGTGGAGCGGATCCAAAAAGTCGGATTGGCATCAGAAGCTCTCATGCCAACCACAGCCTGGGCCCTGAATTGCTGTATAGTTCTCGTACCCTTTCTGCCCCAGCTCTTGCTACTGTAAAATGAGGCCCTTGGACTCCTGATCCAGCTGTTCAGTTCTGTTAGTTACATTCTAATTTTCATAGCTGTTTTTGTTGTTGTTTTCTCATAGTATAAGGGAGACAGTTTTATAAACAGACAACTTTTATAAAGAAAATCACCTGAGATTCTATAGCATCAGCAATGTTTCAAAATCATGTTTTCAGATTCTTTTTACAGACTGGCTGGCCATCTTGATTTATGATGAGAATATAGAATCTATGATACGCACAACGCGATATCCATTTTCCTTATAATCATATTTCACTGATTACAAAATCCCAATATATGTTACATTTGTCACCTAACTATGAGAGATTTTACTTCCAGACTAACCATTACATTATCATTGAAATTGTATATGATTTACAAATATTTTAGCCTTCAATATACATGTTGTCAAAATGCAGAAATATTAAATTGATAAATGTCTTCCTATTGCATCTTTTCATTTTTGTGGATTATAAACAACTGTCAAATCTCCAGGGTTTCATGAAATTATCATCCTGCTATCAAAAATTGAGTTACTTTTCTGATACTTTTGCCTTTTCTCCTATAGAGAATTACTTACAGAAACACTATTTAGTATACAAATATGCTTTCAACTAAGATGAAGCTGCAAGTTATATGCAAGGGGAACAGGGAACTAGGACTGTTGGGGACATGTGACATGCCAGGAAATCTGATATCTGGCATTTACACTTATGGAGTATATAGATAGTCTTCATTTTGAAAAAGTTATCTTGATTTTTAAATATGCTTGTATTGGTAGAGCCCTCATTGACTAACATTATTTAACAAAGAGGAAGGAAAGGATGCAATGGTAAATGGGTGGAAGGAAAATACATGGGTGTTGTGAGGGGGCAAAATTGCAACATATATAGTCAGGGGAGAAATAAAGAATGTCCACATGCTTCTGCCCCTTTCAATGCTTTATTCACTCAAATTACCCAATACAATTTCACTCTATAGGTTCTTAATCAAGAAAATGACAATCCTTAATGCTGGGTATAGCAGTAGACATATTAACTCACAGCAAACAATTCTAGATTAATTCTAAGCACTGCAAAACACACTTAATCGTGACAGGTTAAGGACAGACATTCCCTCTGCATGTTAAGTTCAAATGTCAGATCAAAAGTCTGAAGCCTTAGGCTTTGAGTCCAGAAGATGCACACTCACTCAGACGGTGGTGACCAGGTCCGGAACTGCTGAGAGCCACAGCCGAGTCTGTATGGCCCCTGGCATTTTGCCAACAGTATTGATTGACAGGCAAGGCGTTAATATCCGCCTCTGCCGCTACTTTTGAGTTCTAGCGCTAATTTTGAGTTCTCGCGCTATTTTTAGTTCTCACGGGGATTCCCCGGGAGTTCCCATTGGTTGGCGAAGTGCAGGAGGAGGGTTTTTCCCGGAGAGTTATTTCCGGCTGGGGGTTGCTGGAGGAGCCTCGTGGCTTTTCGGGAGGATTCCCCAGGAGCGTGTGTGAGGTTTTTTCTTGCAGTAGAAAAAATAAAATTTGTTCCTGCTTTAGTGGCTCGTGATTTGTGCCCAGCCAGACTGCGGCACGGAACCAAGGCAGGCTTCTCCTGGCGTGGAGTGGACAGCTGGTTGAGGAGAGGGTCGCAGGGAGAAGTTGCAGCTCTCACCTGGGGCCAGATCAAAGTGGTAGAGTTTGAGAGTGGTGAGGAAAAGGATGACAAATGATGGGATGTTAGTCCAGGCCCTCATCAGGCTCTCCAGCTCAAGTGCATCCTTGTTTCAGCTGGCTGGATCCTTGTTCATTTGCTCTATTCTTTATACTATATTTGGGGACTTTTGATCCCCTTTCAATCCTTATCAGGTACCACCAGATTGCTCCGTGTCACCATTTACCCTGGGGTCAGAAACATCTGGTCTGGTGGTCTCCACCCTGATCTTCTTGCCTTTCCCTCTTATGAGGTGAGGACAGCCTGCCAGGGGCTTCACTCTGTTTATCAGGGTGAGGGGAGTCACTTGTCTGAGGCCATACAGGAGGGCTCTGTCGGTGTGCCTGGTGAGACTGGAGTTTTAAAAATGGAGTTGCTCAGGCTCAGGCCTAAGGCCATTCACAGTGGGTGAGGATTCTCAGTTGAATTCTAGCTATATTAATCAGAAAGAGCTTATTTTATTATTATTTTTATTTTTGGCACCAGGGATTGAACTCAGGGGCACTTGACCATTGAGCCACATCTCCAGCCCTATTTTGTATTTATTTAGTGACAGGGACTCACTCAGTTGCTTAGAGCCTTGCTTTTGTTGAGTCTAGCATTGAATTCCTGATCCTCCTGAGACACTGGGATCACAGGCATGCATCACTGCACCTGGCCAGAAAGAGATTTATTAAGGTATATGGGCAACTCAGATATTGGTTGGGATTGCAGAAGAAATAATTCCAACAAAGTTCTATGAACCAACCCTGGCATCATCCCAGAACTCCTTGCCCAAATCAGGAAACCGCATCAAAGAACTATGCCACAGTCATTGCCCTCAGAACCACTAGCCAGACCAGGCCACTGCCATGTAGAACAGTAGAACATATGCTCTGTGCTCACCCTCCATCTCCACATAACTAATCTCCAGAGCAAAGTTTCATTTAGGGTCAAGGGAACCTGAATAGTTTGTTATTTTGTGTCTTGAAAAGTATGTTTTACCATATGGAAAACTAGCAAAATGTGCAGAGACTTCTCAATTAAAAAATAAAAATAAAGAGAAAACAAAAAGATGTTTAATGCAGAATTCGTTTTATAATCCCCAAATTTGAAAGTTTAAGACTTTATTCCAGAAAGAGCTAGTGGCCTTAAAAGCAGAGACTTAAGCTAGCATATGTCTTCAAAGATTCTAGCAAATTTGTTTGAAATTTTGGTTAAGACTATGCTTTCTGTTTCCCTCTGCTATTTAGAGAAAGGTGCGGGGGGGTGGGGAATAGAATAGAATTTTAATTCCTCAGTGTTCTTCCCATTCCAATAAAATGAAAACTCACTTCTGAAATGGCAAATCAGACTTGCCTTAGTACCACTTTATCATACCTGCTTTTCTTGATTTATTTTACATAAAAAAGTATGGAGATGTACAATTCTGTGTCCCTTTCTACTGTTCTGAAAATATTAGTTTCTGATCAAGTTTTTTTTTCCAAACAGGAAATGGTCTTTTCTAGTAAAAGAAGGATCCTTATCAAAATATTACTGAAAATTAGGTACTTGACTTAACTTTTATTGAGTAACAAACATTAAGAACAAATGAAAAATAAAAACCAAAGTTTTTCAATTTCCAGAAAGAAGAGTACAAATCTAAGAAATGAAAAGGAAAACGAATTTTCAGAATTTTGGATGGAACTGTGCAAGGGAATTAGCATCAAAATCTTGGGGAAACGAGAAGGGATTGAATTTTGGAGTAATTTTATTATAAAATTTGAAACCAGGACGATGACAGTCCAACTGGAGCCACTGAAAATATTTCCTATACCCCCAAATCACGGTGTAGACAATCTACTTTCTGTGGCAGAAATAAGCACAGTCCTCTTTGATGCAAAGCTAGGCCACATTTCCTTGTACCTTTGAATATAGGTGGACTCAGGTGACAAGTTTTCCCCAATAGGCTGGTATTGCTCATGATCCAATTTTAGACCCAAGTAGTTAAGAAGTTAAGTAACTTGTCTGAGTTTCTTTCTCTACATTCTCTTTTGTCAATTTCCTGGATGGAGAGAGTGTGGCAATAGTCTTAAAAAATGGCTATTAGAAGAAATGTAAATTAAAACTATACTGAGATTTCATCTCTCTCCAGCCAGAATGGCAATTATAGAGAATACAAGTAACAATAATTGTTGGTGAGGATGTGGGGAAAAAGACACACTCGTACTTTGTTAGTGGGGTTGCAAATTGGAGCAATCACTTTGGAAAGCAATATGGAGATTTCTCAAAAAACAAGGACTGAAACCACAATTTGACCTAGTTATTCCACTCTTCAGTATACATCCAAAGGACTTAAAATCAGCATACTACTGTGACACAGGTACATCAATATTCACAGCAGCAAAATTTACAATAGCTAAGCTATGGAGCTAACCTAGGCACCCTTCAACAAATGGATGGATAAAAAAATCATGGTACATATACACAATGGAGTATTACTCAGCCATAAAGAAGAATGACTTCATGACATTTTCCAGTAAATGGATGGATCTGGAAACTATCCTGCTAAATGAAATAAGCAAATTCAAAAAAAAGGCAAATGTTTTCTCTGATGTGTGGAAGCTAATCCACAACAAGGAAAAGGGGAGAATAGAAGTTCAGTAAATTAGACAAAGGGGAATAAAGGGAAGGGAGGGAAAGTAGGAACAAGAAAGACTGTGACATGAATCTGACATAACTTTCCCATGTTCATATAGAAATAGACCACAGTGAATCTCACCATCATGTACATCCACAAGACTGGGGTCTTAATTAGAATAAGCTATATTCCTATATCATTATTGTATAATTACATCAAAATGGACTCTACTATCACATGTAACTCAAAAGAAGCAATAAAAAAATAAAGAATAACTATTAGGATAGAAAAGGTCTGTATCCCTGAAAGACTGCATGGAGTAGAGTCCCTGCTGACTCACACTGGATTGTGAAATAAGCTACAAAGAAATTAGTATCTTAAACTGATAGGATTTTTTTAATTGTTAATTTACCCTGACTGACACACTTCTGTGAACATAGGATGCTTCAGGAGAAAACAGTTTTAACGTAAAATTTGATCCACCTATTAAAGTCTCCACAACTCATATTTGTGCAAAAGTTCACTACAAACTCTAAAGCATTTTGCAAATATATTTTAGCAAAATTAATAGAAATATTAATAGCTACACAGAATTCAACGGTTCAATTGTTTTTGTTCTTTGGAACAAAAGTTGGAAAGAAATGAAGGGACAAGGAAAAATATCCTCTTAAATTGTAATTACTTGAGAGCAGTCCATGTTGCAGGATCACAGAAGTTTGGCATTCAACTACTCTAAATGCCACAGTTTTAAGAAAAAATATGAATTTATAAGAAAATGTAAAATTCATAAGACACAATTTAAAAGAAATAACAAGCCTACATCTTGACCTTGCCTTGTTTCTGTTTTTCCTTTTCCTTAATGCACTTTTATTTAATTTGGCTTAGCTATTTTAAAGATCTCATATTACTTTAGTCAGAAGCAGTGTTTTAGAATTCAGCTGGGTCACAGGAACTTTCTCACCACTCCATTCTAATTTGCAGTTTCGCTATAATAAAAGCCCTAAATATATTGCTACTGTCTAGACGTTTTATCTGAAACAAGTGTCCTTTGTAGTCTCAGAGGACTTTTCTATTTTATTTCCAGTAAATCAAAGTCTGTGAAGAGCTTCAGTTCTTATTAAGACATACCCTTCACAGTCCAGTGCCTGCCAACTGTGGCGAGCCATTGACAGTTCATTTACATATAAGTGATGGCTTCCATCAGGTAGTTGGCTCCCAACACAATGGACATTTAGAGCATATCCAATATTTCTTGTTCTTTGATGAGCACCAAGTGCCAATTTTTATATAGAAACTGACTACTGAAAAGTGAAGCCTTCTTTCCCCTGACCTTACACTGTCTTCCCCACCTCTAGAGGGACATTGTCACTGAACTTAATGTAGAATCACAACTCTAACAAACATTCAGCAGTAGCCCGATTTGAGTCTGCTAAGAATCCGGAACAGTTAAATGTAGGAAACAAGAAACAAAAGTGATCAGATTGAAAAAAATATGTGTGTGTGTGTGTATACACACACACAATTAAGGAAAAAAAAAAACTTCTAGATCCTGCCCCAAATGCCGTCATTGCAAGTTAATCTTTATATTTTATTTTTATGAAGTACTTTTTATATTACTTTGTGTTAATTACATCTTATAACTACACTTACCATTTGGAACAGCAATTGAACAACACCCACTGAGAAATCCTGTACTGAAGTTGGTAAGTATCTTACATTATAACTGCAAGCTTTTGTTACCATTTTCATAGAAGAGAGGTCATAAAAAATCTAGCCAAATTTTTATCCTGGTAATGCCATAAAACACATCAAACTGATGATCTGTGACCATACTGATATTCAAATTGTACATGATTTTCCCTCCTTTTCTTCTTAATTGTGCCATTTCCACCTTTTTCAGCATACAATTAAAGAAAAAAAAAACTTTTTAAAGTGAAATTCTCGGTTATCAATAAGGAGAATATATACAATTTAATTTCATAGAAAAACCAAACTTAAACTAGTATTCACTGCTTTCTTTCCCTACCAAATGTTTTATTCTAAAACTTTCTTGCTAGACTTCATCATTGTCTTTAGCCCATCTTGGTTTGGTTTGGGTGAACTCTTAACATTTATATAATTCTTATAATTGACTTTCTAAAGATTAGTTTCAGTAACTTTCATATGTATTCTTACAGTAAACTCCAGCATGAAAGCAGCCTGAAAGAGCTGTCTGTTTAAAACCAATGAATTTATCATAAAAGTAACAGATCAAGGATAAGTACTTTGAAAAAAATAGAACACCTGTCATGCAGTTCCCGTTTCCATTCACACCTTGTCTCTACGCTGTGCAGAGATTCTATTCCTTCAACTATCGTTCCTTTCTTCTTTCTTTAATTCATTCATAAATAGAGGGTGGAGGATAAATGGATGGATGGATAAAATTAATTCCAATATTTTTAAGGAATTGGTGTTAGCCATTATGCGTCAAGTTTTTCTAGACCCAAGGCAAGTAAACTCAGAAGGCAAGATAGATTGATAGTGTGTCCCTTCAGAATAAGAAATGAGTAAAGGAATATAATATTCTGGCCATGCTAAAAATTACTATAGCTTCAAACCCATGTTTCAGAAGCAAATTTAAAAAACTTAAGTGATGCTAGGTATGCTAAAAAACAAAGCCTTTGATATATATTTTAGTAAAACAATACCCAATTATCATTTTAAAGAATAAAAAAGATGAATCTAACAGCATTTAATATCAGAATCATGAGTTTTTAAAATAATTCTAAAGTTTCTTCCGAGCCTTTATTGTTAATAGAACAAAACAAATTTCAGTCTGATGAAAGCAGTACTTGACACTATGTAGTTTCATTTTATCATGATGTTTATGAAGAAGGTAAAATAAGCAGTGTTCAGGCAAAGATATTTAGAAATTACAGACTAACTCATCAAAGTCCTTCTTTGCATGTACAAAAATGCTTGTTTTTTTTTTTTTTCCTGTTGATGCCAAATTCATCCATGGCCACTGTAAACCTTCTTTTTGGATAGACAGATTGAACCATTATAAGTAACAGCACTGAATTGCTTCTCAACCTTATTAAACTTCTCGTGATTTAAAATATGCTCTCATTTTCCTTTCTCTTATCGATCTGGCCACCAATTTTCCAACAATCTGGATGTTAGCTCTTCTGAGTATTGGATGTCGATTCACTATAATACAAAAAAATATAATTACATTAATAAATGCTCCATGAATATAAAAGAAATTTACTATGCTTTGGAAATACTAGAATGTTATAGAAAATTAATTATGGTTGTGCTAGAACATGCTGAAAATTTGACATGGGCACATTTCGATCAGTCTTTTTGTATTACCTATAGATCATGCCAAGAGACTTGGGAAATGCTATTGTTAGACCAGAGCTGAAGGAGGGGAGAGCAGGAACAGAGTTCTACCAATGTACAGAATACTTGAAATAAGTTAGATGTATCATGTTTTGTTATAAAAATTATTTATACCAGTTCTGATACTGATATTTGAATCAACATAAACCACTAATTGTATAGATTGCTTATATTTGGTCCATTCTTATCTATAAAAATGACACTTCAAATAAGCAATGAAAGTCTTATGTTTACCATTGCTACCATTATGCACAGCAATAATTTTTAGACAGGGTAGTATATCTTCACTGTTCAGGTCCTATAGTTGTTATTAAATAAAAACATAGCCAACTGCCCCAAAACAGTTAAGGTTGAGAGAAGAATCCACCTTAATAAAAGGGCATGAATGACTTGATGGGTTATAAGGCGAGGACATTTTTGCCATATTTATACCTGCAGAGTTCTTAGACGAAGAGCAAGGCCTTATAACAATACAACTAACTTAGGTCACATTAACAAAGGACTTGCACAGGCATCACTCCAAAAAAAGACATACCGATGACTACCAGGCATATGAAAAATTACTCAGCATCATTAATCATCAAGGAAATTCAACTTAAAATCACTATGAAATGTCCCATCACATCTGTAAGAATGGCTGTAATCAAAAAGTTCATAGAGATAAGTGTTGGCAAGGGTGTGGAGAGAAGGACAAACTTGGATACTGCTGGTAGGAAGGTAGACTGTGCGGCCCTTATGGTAAACAGTGAGGAGGTTGCTACAAAAGTCAAAAGTAGAGCTACCCTACGACCCAGCAATCCCTCCTCCAAGTAGACACTCAAAGAAATTGAACTCAACTCCTCATGAAAATTTGTGCTTCCATGTTTACCACAGCATTATTTGCAAACTGCTGGGATGTGAAAATAAAACTAAGTACTGAGTTAATGCATGAATGGATAAAGAAACGTGGGATATTACTACAAAAGGAGATCCTACTTACCACAACATAACACTGTGTAAATAAGGCAGAAACTGGAAGACATTATATCATGTGAAATAAGCCAGGTGCAGAAAGGAAAGCTTGCATGATCTCACCTATGCTATGGAATTTTAGAAAAGGTTTAAGTACACAGAGGTAGATAGAGAACTAAATGGTGGTTACTAGGGGTGTCAGGCATAGGAAATGGGGAACTATAGCTCAGTGGCTACAAATTGCAAAACTGAAGGAAGGATAACTGTGTGGATATACTTTGAAAAAAAGTAGATGATGAATGTGTGTTTCACTATAATAATCCTTTTACCACCTGTATCTCATAATATCACATATTCCATTAAATATTCACACTAGCATTTATTTTTTTAAAAATAAATTAGTTCATATTAAGAGAACTTATAAAAATAATCAGTTCAGTAATTATTCCTATTATAATAATTGGAAAGGCAACCACCAATTCAGGTCCTTATCTAGTTGCTACACTAGATAAACAGGTTAGATTTTTATTTTTATTTTTTTGGTACCAGGGATTATACTCATGGGCACTCTATCCCTGACCCTATTTCTTCGTATTTTATTTAGAGACAGGGTCTCACTGAGTTGTTTAGCACCTTGCTATTGCTAAGGCTGGCTTTGAACTCGCCTTCCTCCTGTCTCAGCCTCCTGAGCCACTGAGATTACAGGCATGGGCCAAGGAGCATAGCAGCATGTTAGATCTTGAGATGAGATCTTAGTATAGAATATTTTCCTATTGTGAATTTTTCTGAAAATATGCAGTGCTAAGAATATTTAATCAGGCAGAAGAGAGCTAAAATTCAGGATTACTCAATGTAGTTACAACAGAAACATAAATATAATGATCCACATTCTTATTCTTACACATTTGTAAATGAATCTAGGTTTAGTACATAATCTCAAGTTTCCTTGTTGTTGAAATGGGCATAGTATCTATCTTGTGCAGTTTTTGAAGGAATTCAAAAATATCCATCAAAAGATACATGTACAATAATACTTTATGGTCTTTTCTACTGCCTACAAATGTGGCATACTAATTCAAGGTATTAAAAATAGGGGAACCTTGGAGGTAAATGATAAACACTGTACTTTAGACTCAATATTTCTGTAAACCAATATTTCTAGAAAAAGAAAATCATCATCATCATCATCATCATCATCATCTATGAATTTAAAAAATGTATCTAAGGCTTTGTAAATATTAAAAATATAGTAGTAGTATTATCTATATTATGACATTCTAATATAGGGTTTTCAAATTTCACTAAACAATTGTTTAATCTGTTGTTTCATAAATTTTTTTTAAGTTCAGTAAAAGACCACTTCATCTTTGGAAAAATACAAATGCAAGTTCAAATGATCTTTCAAAGTAAATATTCTTGACCTTCATTTCTGTCATATGGCAGAATAGATTCAAAAAACAATCCTTTTGATTAAGTCCAATCCTGAATAAAATATTAGATGTGCTTTAACTTCATTGCTGAACTGGCAGGGAGGAAAGAAAACACAGAGGCCAAAAACAAAGTGAAATCAGTCACCTTAGTCGATATTTCAGTGCCAAAGCCATTTTTTTTTTAAGTCCTAGGTTCTCTGTTAAGCCCTGGATGTCTGAGCTGCAGTCTTGGGAGGGGAGCGGGGACAGGAGATAAAACCTGGGTTCCCCCAAAGGGGGAGTCTAGCATGAGACCAACACCGAGGGCTAGAGTAGGAAGGAGGAAGGAAAGAAGGCAGGAAAGGTGGGAGGATGGCCTGGGGGAGAAAGAGTGGGAGGGAAGAAAGCAGGGGGAAAAAGAAAAAGAAAAAACTTCAATGAAGGGAACAGCAAGAAAAGCCTGTTTCCATAAGGCTGGGCAGAGGCACCATGACTCCAAAGCTGGCCCATGGTTTGGTGTTCCAATTCATGTCACTTGTGTGGTCCAAAAATACTTCCAGTCTAAAGTTTGTTGGTCCCCAAGAACAAATGAAAAACCCCTTAAAAGGAAAGCAATTTCAACCAAGACCTTTAAAATATATCACCGAAGTGTATTTTATTAAAACCCAGTGTGTTACAGTGTACTTTTAAATGGAAAAGCAGGTTACCAAATAGTATCTACAATGGGATCCCAGTTTGTAAAAAGTTATATGCCCAGCAAAACATGTAAAATATTAATATCAAAATATTAGTAGTGACTGGAATTATAATTTAGCTTCAGATATTCCTCCTTATTCTTATTTTCAGCAGAAAATATTATTTATGTGAAAAATAACAACATTAAGGGATTTTCAACTTTTTAGATTGGAATATGTGGTAGAAAGTGATTTTAATAGTAGATGGTTAAAAAACAATTAAATATTTTGGTTTACAATTCAATTATTTAAAGAAATGGTTTGGAGGGTATGGGGACAGAAAAGATGGTGGAATGAGATGGACATCATTACCCTAGATACAGGTAAGACTGCACATAGGGTGCAATGCTACATCGCCAACAGGCAGATAAATGAAAAGTTGTGCTGCAATTGTGTACAATGAATCAAAATGCATTTTGCTGTAATATATACCTCGTTAAAATAAATTAAAAAAAGAAATGGATTGAACTTTTGAAAATGTTCAAATGAAATAGATAACATGCTGATATGCATTACATATATCATATTCTAAGAAATGTGATTTTTTTCCTCAAAGATTTGAAAAGCAATTTGCTGTTTTCTTTTAAACTAGATACAAATTTTCGTATCCACCATTTTATTTTATTATTTAGCATGCAAATTTGCCTGTCTACTCAAGGTTGTACATTGTTCTACACTACTGACTACTTCTTGTGAATACTTCAAAATGAATCTTTGTTAAGCAACATGGAAAGAAAACAATCAGAGATTGTGTAAAATGCATGGAGTATTTGTTGAGTCTAGATGCATGCTAAGGGTGATTAGCTGAGACCTTTCTGGGTCACCACTTCTTAATCCAGAAACAACAAATAAAACAGCAAAAACTCACAATAATTGTGTTTTTCTTAGTGATTTAATCTTAAAATACAAGAAAGCACTACCTGGGCTGGGGTTGTGGCTCAGTGGTAGAACACTTGCCTGGCATGTGTGAGGCATTGGGTTGGATCCTCAGCACCACATAAAAATAAATAAATAAATAGAAATAAAGGTTAAAAAAAAAAAAAAAAGAAAGCACTACCTAACATGGTATCATGGTCCTGACCAGTAGCACATGGTCATGGTCATGGTCAATACAAAGCTAACTCCAGTTCTAAATGACAAATGAGAGTAAACAAATAGTTACAATTGATTTTCATACAGAGCAAGGTCCAAGCTTGAACCTAACTGTTGTTTACTTTAGAATTTCAGAAAGGGATATGTCCAGAACAATGAAAGAATAAATCCTTGAGGGATCCCTTTGCAAAAGACCAAGAATCCTTTTGTGGGGATGGGGGCAGAGTGGAGCTGCAAGATTCTGGAAGATCCTGGGGGGGTATTACTTTGAGAGGAAGGTCCCAAGTGAATAAATAGAAATGTCTAAAATGTTATTCTCCCACACAAGGTCCTGGGATGCTGAGCGCACAGGACATCAGGGTCTGGATTAAAAAAAAAACAAAAAAAAACTGTGGTACAAAGGACAGGAAAGGGGCTTCTCCCCTCAGCAGGTTGTCTTAGATCCATGTGACTTCACCACGGAAGAGTCTAGACGGGTGCTGGAACAGAAACAGCAAAACATTTTCACTAGGGTTCCCAAGCTTCAGAGTAACAGCAGCAGACACCTCAAGAGGGCAGGGGAGGGTGTGGTGTGGTGTGGTGTGGGGCTGGAATTGTGGAATTCTATGCTGCAACCAAAAGTGATGGATTTGTGAGCACATGCAAAATAGACTAGAATTCCTAGATATTTCTGAGGTTATTGGGACTGCTTTCAAGAGACCAGAGGTTGTGACCATTTTTGTGCCTATATATTTCTCTACGTGTGTGTGTGTGTGTGTGTGTGTGTGCGTGTGTGTGTATGGGGTATGTAGTTGGATATTGTTTTGAAACATTAAAATCCTCACTGCTCTTAGCTCCTGACTCTGATATTCAGGTAACACTAATGGCTTCCTAAAGACTGAAAATAAATCATCTAATCTCTGATGCTTACCAATTTTAAAACAAGGAAAATTATTATAAGCAGCTAATAAATATTCTATTCTCGAATAGAATATTTTAAATAATCAGATTGTTCTTTGATAATTTGCAAAAAAGGAAAGCATAGCTATTTAAAATGATTCGAATTGTAATATTCCATATATGCATGTCCCTCAAGCAGAAAAATCCAAGAACACAGAAGACAGCTGCATTTCAAGAAGGAAGTTAAAAAACAAAAAGAAAAGCAAAAAACCATACTTTCAAAAGTAAGCCTTCCACTTGGAAGTGTATGGCTTTGCTCAGAATGAATGGTATTTTGGGGATCCAAGAAACCAGAATCTGGAAAACTCAGCACATGGAGCCATATGGTGAGGAAGATTGTGTGATGATGAGAACCCTTTCCAACTTAATGAAGTAAGTATTGAACTAGTAGATTGGTGGGAGAACAAAAGAAAGACATTGAAGGGCACCTGAAAAAAAGATCAGTCTCTGGGATATGTGTGTGTGTGTGTGTGTGTGTGTGTGTGTGTGTTTTGTGGTTTACTGGGAATTGAACCCAGGAGCATTCTACCACTGAGTTACATCTCCAATCCTTTTTGATTTTTTTTTTTTTGAGACAGGGTTTTGCAAAATTGTCTGAGCTTGGATTCCATCCATCTGCCTCAAATTCGAAAGTAGCTGGGATTATAGGCATGTGCCACCAAACCCATCCTCTTATCCCCTTGTCTCTTGCCCTCAAGGAGTAGGAAATAGAAACTTCAATGATGGAAAGCACTTAGAGTCAGTGGGAGAATCTAGCAGTAGGGAGCTTTTGTTGAAAGGGGCTCCATTCTTCTTTAAAAAGCCATGTGGTCAATATAGTGCTAAGCAATATGGGAAACAGTATTTAGGATCTGCAACCATAGGAAACAAATAGCATTGCAATGTGGTATGAGGACACCTACTGAGATTACTGAATGTCCTGAGGGTACCTGGGAATTCTGAGAATGCTGACTGATTAGAAGAAGCTATTCGTTCAACTACTGGGACCATAGCAGATATTAAGAATGGATGCCAGTGAATGGCTCCCAAGGTCCAGGTGAAATGATTTATAGCACAGAAGAGTCCATCAAGGAGAGGAGATTGCATTCAGGATGTCTCTCAGTAGATGAAAGAAATGAGAGAGCAGGTCTATTATGAATGGGTGCCCAGGCACAGATTAAAAATAGAGGATGAAATAGATGGAATATATAAATAACAGGAGCAGCATAAAAACACAAAATTTAGAAATGTCACTTATAGAAAGAAGTTAGTCTGATTACTAGCAGGAAAAATGGTTCTACACTTAAGGATAAAACTGTACATACCAAGAAATGAACGTTTCATCCTAAGTGATTGCAACACAATAAAAGGCATGGAAAAAAGAAAGAAACTGACCCAAGTAACTTCACAAAATGAGTTCTGGTTAGAAACTGGAGGTTAAGGACAAAATGCAGATGGATATACAATCACAGATGTGTAAGTGTATGTGTGTATATAAGCATGTGCATTGTTTGTGTTATAGAGGAACAGTGCCAGGAATGAGTGACACCGTCGGTAGCAATGAGATCCTCCAGTGAACCGATCTTGTTTTCCAAATATCACTTTCCAATAGAAGCAGCCAGGACTACTGAAGAAATGGACGATTCTAGGGTTTGGCGAGAGCTAATACAAGAAGCTCCTATGTGTAGTGATGGAAAGTAAGGAAGTACTCAAAAGACCAAAAAAGATTGGGGCATGTCAAAGGGACTGAAGAGCCAACCTGGAAAAGCTCTCAATGTCTAAAGATATCTAAAATTGAAGAATATTCATAACAAAATAATGTAGCATTAGATTATAACTTAAATTGTAAAATAAACATATGTTAGTAAATACTTGATTGGATAAACAGGAGAGGAAAAAGTCTTTATTACATAATAATTCTTAATAATATATGTAGATGCTTCCATATCCAGAAAGAAAAGTTTAATTTTGTCCCCTTTCTGTCCTTTGGATATGGGAAAGACTTAGTTTCATGCTTCCCAAAAACAACTCGCAGAAAGGGCATGTGTGAATTTATAGTAGAGAAACCTGACACATACTACCTTGGTCAGGTGATCAAGGTTAATATCATCAGTCATAATTCATATTGACAGCAAGTTTCTGTAGAGATGATGTACTGAAAAGGGCACTTAGCTTCTCGATGTTCTTTCAAATATTGTGCAACCCCATTTTATCCATGAGAAAAACACGTAACAAGCCCACGTTGAGAACATTCTGCAAAATACTTGTCCAATAATTCTCAAAACTGTCAAGGTCATGAATCAATAAGGAAATACTAAGAACCTGCAAGAACACAAGGAGCCCAAGAAGACAAGCCAAGAGAACACAAGTGGTATTTGAGATCGCATCCTGAAGGGCGAAAAAAAGACATGAGTGGAAGAATTAGTAGCATCCAAATAAAGTCTAGAGTTTGCTCAATCACAATGTGGAAATATTGGTTCCTTAGTTTTTATAATAATATACCCCAAGTACCACAATTATGTAAGGTATCAGTAGGAAAACTGGGCGAGGGAATTCTGTACTAGGTTCAAGTCATCTGTAAATTTAAATTGTTCCAAAATAGAAATGACAGAATAACAACTGGCATTCAATACACTTGGTTCAGTGTCAGGCACTGTGTTGAGTGCTGTACTTATGTTAACTCAATTTCTCTTTCCATTAGTACCTGTTGCTAGCATCATCATTATTGCGAGAAACTAAGACTATTATGAGTGATGAGTTTCACTAAGCAGTAGGAAATATTGACCCACATGGATTTCAAAACTGTTATAACTCATTGGAAATCAAGCAGCATCTAAGCCACTCATTTTTTTTTAAAGACAGATACATTTTTATTAGAACTATTTTGCTTAAGTTCACATCATAAATATATAAGGCACCTTTCCAAAAGAAAACAATAATAAAAAAAATAAATGTCTTTAAATGTGGACTTTCTTAACATCTATCCAGAGCATGAGTTCATGTTCTCTTTATCACTTGGAATTTTCAAAGCCAAATATCAGGAGAGATTTTCTTATGCTACATTAAATTGTTGTCTGTCTTTAATTATGCATGTGTTACACCTTTAAACCACCGATAATTCATTTATTTCTCTCACTGTATTAATCCCGAGGACAGTGTCTTACAGATAACGGAATATTCAGTAAATATGTAAATGCTTATATTTTAACAGAAATGACATATTCACATTTTGCTTCTTTCACTTCAGAACTATTCATGGAAATCCCTCTAAACCAACAAATATAGATATAATTCATTATTTTAAGTGCTACATAATATTCTGTGAGATGAATAGATCATAATCTCATTAACAATTACTTAGTTCCCATTTTCAAACTACTATTAATGCTAAAATAAGCTTTTTTGTTCATTTAGCAGTGCTTTTATTTCCATGGGATAGATTCCCAAGGTGGAAGTGCAGTCAAAAGTGTATATGCATGATACTAAAAATAAATATGTATATTTATTTTTCATACATATTGCTAAGTTGCTTTCTAAAATTCTATGAAATTCATATTGCTACTAGCAGTGTGACAAGCCAGCAATAGCAGTTATTATTTTATCTTGCCTTGCTTAATTTGTGCCAATGTGAAAAGGGTTGATCCCACTGTATTCCCATAGGTAGTGACCTGGAGCATCTCAGTTTATGTTGGATAGCAGTAGATTTGGTTTTATGAATCGTTTCTCTGCCTCTTTGGCCTATTTTGCTCTTAGATTATCTCCTTGTTTTCATTTTAAATAGTTCATTGTATTAAACCTCCATCTTCTAGCATGCAATTCCCCTTCCCATCATTTTTTTTAGATTTATTTATGATATTTTTCCATAGAAGATTTTTGAGAATTTAAAAAATCAAAGTCACTTATCTTTTATTTCATATTCTTTATTTTTCTTTTTGTACTGGGGATTGAACTTAGGGCCTTGTGCATGTGAGGCAAACACTCTACCAACTGAGCTACATCCCCAGCCCATCATATTCTTTCTTAAGAGTATCTTTATTGTCATGATACTTCCTTACTCTCCTTTTTCTTACACAAACCTAGATGGCACAGGTCAATCATCCCACGTGGCCTTTTGATTCAATTAAGAGGGAGGAAGAGCAGGAAGAAAAGACTAAGATTAAACAGAGACATGAGATGGGAGGGAAAGGAAGAGAAAAGGAAATTACATGGAAATGAAGGGAGACCCTCATTGCTATACAAAATTACATATAAAAGGTTGTGAGGGGAATGGGAAAATAAATAAGGAGAGAAATGAATTACAATACATGGGGTAGAGAGAGAAGATGGGAGGGGAGGGGAGGGGGGATAATAGGGGATAGGAAAGGTAGCAGAATACAACAATTACTAATAGGGCATTATGTAAAATTGTGGATGTGTAACCGACGTGATTCTGCAATCTGCATTTGGGGTAAAATTGGGAGTTCATAACCCACTTCAATCTAATGTATGAAATATGATATGTCAAGAGCTTTGTAATGTTGTGAACAACCAATAAATAAATAAATAAATAAATAAACAAACAAAAAAAGAGATTCCATAAATACAAGATACATACGTGCTCACTTCGGCAGCACGTATACTAAAATTGGAACCATATAAAGAAGATTAGCATGGCCCTTGAGCAAGGATGACATGCAAATTCATGAAGTGTTCCATATTTTTAATGTGATGATCATTATTATCCAAAGTGCATGTATGAAGACACGAATTGGTGTGAGTATACTATGTATACAATCAGAGATAGGAAAAATTCAGCTCTGTACATATAATAAGAATTGTAATGCATTCTTCTGTTATATATAAATAAAAAATTTTAAAAGTCATCCTAATTGGTGAGAATACAAATTCACAAAATACAAATGACACAGGGAAATAATGTTTGAAATAGAAAATAGTAAATGTCTACTTGGAATAATTTCTGTGCAAAAGTAAAAAATAAAATAAAAAGATATATGAAGCTGCTGTTGGTATAACAGGAATAGTGTTTTAGAGTTGGTTTTTAAAACAGTAGTTCACTCTAAAATAATAATCAAAGTATAGTACAGTAAATATATAAACCATGTTGTACATAATTGTGCTATACTTTTATGTGCCTAGAAGTAAAATAGGTTCGTTTACATTGGTATCATCACAAACGTGAGCAGGGTCTCACTGAGTTGCTTAGTGCCTCACTTTGGCTGAGGCTGAGTTATGAACTCGACATTCTCCTGCCTCATCTTTCCAAGCTGCTGGGATTAGCCTGAGATAATTTATAATGTAATCTGTGTCTATAAAATAGAATAAACAGCAAAAGGATGCAAAAACTATATCTTTGTTCTTAAAATTTCCAAGAAAAAATTAAAAGTTGACTCGACTGATATTGGTAAAGTAAATTCAGTAACTAACTTTAACTTGGTTTCTGGTAGTACACAGATGGAACACAGGGATGCTCTACCACTGAGCTATATGCCCAGATCTTTTCATTTTTTATTTAGAGACAGAGTCCAGCTAAGTTGCAAAGGATGGCCTTGAACTTGTGATCCTCCCATCTCAGCTTTCCAAGTTGCTGGGATTACAGGTGTGCACCACTGTACCCAGCTAAATTTAAAATGTTTTTAAAAATATCTTGGATTTTATGTTGTGCAGACACTATTAAAATTTTGTATGAATTATTTTATTCATTTCTTAATCACATTTCAATATAACAGCATTATAATCTCAAGTTTTCATATAAGAAAACCGAGGCATAGAAATTTTAAGTAAATTTCTCATAGTGATATTTTTAGTAAATTCCATAACCAGATTCAAACTTAAGCCGTGGTAGTGAAGTGCCTGAGTCCAACAAGCAACACAAATGACCTCAGCAACAAAACAGAAAGAATTAATCACATTACATAAGCACTTTACATCTATTTTCTCATCCATTCTTGTCACTGAGTTTATGAGATGTTACTCTTATAATTCTCATTTTAAGGATGAAAAAACTAAGATTTACACAAGTTACGTAACTGATAGAAAAGACCATATTCTTTTTTAAAATATATATTTTTTTAGTTTTAGATGGGCACAATACCTTCATTTTATTTATTTATTTTTATGTGGTGCTGAGGATCAAACCCCAGTGTCTCACCCACACAAGGCAAGCACTCTACCACTGAGCCACAACCCTAGCCCCAAGACCACATTTTTAATGAGTTGCAAGATCAAGATTGAAATCTAAACTATCAGTAAAATGTACTATCAGTACTATTTTACTATCAGTAAAATTTACTTCTCTGAATATTAATTACTTGTATAAATAATTCAGATATATGTTTACATTTTATATAAACTAATGGACAGAAGGTAGTTACTACCCAAGTCTTAGTTGCAGGGGCATCTTATAAATATAGTTGCTCTTTTAAAAAAATTAAAAGAACAACTTTATTTACTAAATGGTCCAGTAATTGAAATGCAAAATAACTATACAAGTATTGGCAGATATTTTCTGTTCCTGGATATTGGGTCTGTAGTGGGTATTATGGGATAACTCTCCCTTTCAATCTTTCTTAGACCTAAAGTAGCCAGAAATTAAATTAAATTAAATCTTATAAATATAGTTGCTCTGTTTTAAAAGAGCAACTATATTTATAAGATGCCCCTGCAACTAAGACTTGGGTAGTAACACTACCTTCTGCCCATTAGCTGCACTTAACACAACATCCAGAAGACAGAAATGAGGTGGAGACCATTTTTCTGCCCCACTCCCCATCGGTATTTCAGTTCTTTCTGGCAAGGTCTAGAAAAAGTGAGTTTGTCTTGCTGCAGTGTTCCAAGGCCGGTTACCTGGATTCCTGGGTGACCAGCAGCAGTCACAGCAGCAGCAGACTGTAGGTAAGGATCTTGGTGGATCAGCCTTCCATTGTTCTGTCCTGAAACCCAATCGCCGTCAGCCCTCCAGCAATGCTTTAAAATAACTTCTATCAAATCCTTATTTTTTCTTAACATTATGGTGTGCATTTCATTACCCTCACTGAGCCTTGGCTGATAAAGTATGTGCTGTTTAAATTGTATTACTGCTGGTTGACGGAAGTTCTGGCAGCCGATGCCTTTCAGAGATTGAAGCGCCGTTGGGTCTTAGTTTTGCCTCCTGGTGCATTTCAGTCTGCTGTGATTTGAATGTCTCTCCAAAGCTCATGATGAAACTCAGTTGCCAGTCTGCTGGGGAACTAGGAGGTGTGAACTTTAGAGGTGTCAGAAATAATCCATTCTCATGGATACATTAATGTCATTATTGAGGGAATGGGCTACTTAGTCCAGGGGTAGCTTTGCCGTGAAACTAGGTTGTCCTGTAAGCTTCACCTTGTCATATGATGCCCTCTGCCATGATATGATGCAGCAAGAAGGCTCTTCCCAGATCTGTCCCCTCATTCTTGGTCTTCCCAGCTCCGGAACTGTGAGGAGTATATTATTTCTTTACTTTGTAAATTATCCAGTGTCAGATATGCTCTTACAGCAACACAAAGTGGACTAAAACGTAATCCATCTTCATCACCCCAATCCCCTTGTTCACTACTCCAAAGCCATCTTTGAAAATCATTTTGACAGGGGCTGGGGTTGTAGCTCAATGGTAGAGCGCAAGACTTGCACGTGTAGGGCACTCTGTTCCATGCTCAGCACCGCATAGAAATAAATAAAGGTATTGTGTCCATCTACAACTAAAGAAAAACTTTAAAACTTAAAAAATAATCATTCTGACAGCCAAGCCTACCACAACCTTTGGTTGTAGTTTAGAAGTGTTAAAATTGTTTTAAAAGAAACAGAAAATTCTGGAAGCAGAATGTTCAGATTTTTATTTAAGACATTTTCAACAATGAAGTTTCTGACTAAAAGATTCCTTCCTTTCCTTTATTCCTTCCTTCCCTTTATTCCTTCCTTCCTTCCCTCTCGCCACTTCCATTCCCTGGTGTATCTGAACTAGGATGCGCTAATATCAAGCTCTTAAACCCTCCTTTATTCATTTTCCACATACTTTTTACCCCTGGTAAAATACCCCTTTCCATCCTTCGCTTCTGCTGTTATTGCTTCTTAACCCTTGCTCTGAATATTTTGTTTCAAAAAGGGTGTATATGCTGTTGCCTGATAGTTGACATTTGCTTGAAAATTAGATGTCTAGACATATTTAAAAACAGAGGCCAAAATCATCCCCAGTCCCATGCTCTGCCACAAAATTTCATGCAAAGTTTGAGTACTAAGAAACACCTCTTTTTCTCTGCCTCCCTTCCCACTCATTTTAAAAATCTTTTTGGATATTCTATTTCAGCAAAATTTGTCCTAAAACTAGCCATTAAGTTAGTCCCAAATCCATTCAGTTTAAAAGCTCAATAACTTCATATTGGTACCAGAGTACCTTGCTTCGTTTGTTCTCAGCTGCACACTAAAATAAATACCATACATATTTATACATGATGGGAGTTGGGAAGAATATCAGGAGGGTAAACAACATTTGGAAAAACCAACAGCCATTTGTTTCTTTGTACCTGATCAAAAATACATTCAGCTGGTATTTGTGCTACTACATAGATGGGCGCCTACAGGCCATCTGATACTTCTGCTCTCATCCTCGTCCTCTTTCCCTACAGAAGGAGGGGAGGAGGCAGAGACATCAAAACTATATCCAAGTCCCAGAACGCCATGGCTAAGCCAGAGAAGCCTAACACAACAGAGAGTCCTCATCCCCACAAGTAAGTTAGTTCCCATTTTTTGGTGTCTGGATGGCTGGGAATTGGAAATGTTTTTGTAAAAAAAAAATAAAAATAAAAAATAAAAACTAAGTCAACAATTGCTACTCTCAAATTTTATTTTCAGTATTAGTTTTATGGTTTGTCAGTTTAATTTAATTTAATTCTATGGAATGAAGAACAGGCACTTTTTATACTTTGGTTTCTTCCTGAACCTTTTGCAAAAACACAATTCCCATTGCTACTTTCTTACTACCAATTGTGGGGTTTTTTTACATACTGTAATTTGATTTATAGATTCTTCCTCCAAATTCATGTTTCCTCATATTCAGATGGAAGTATGGAATTTCCTCAGCAAACATGCTGCCAGATTATTTAAACTTGGAAATGAAATAATCATTGGATGAAACAAACAAATGTCCATTCCCTCTTCACTGACGGAGCCAGAGCAATATTTGAATATTTTGTGTTTCGAATGATTTGTTATGAAAAATTTCCAACACAGTAAACCATGAAACAGCCAAACAGTGAAAACCTTGATTCTACAAGTGATATTTGACTCTGTCTTTTTAATCATGTATCTGTCCATCTATTTTTTTTTCTTGTTTGGGGATATTGTAACCACTTTATAAGTGAAATCAGCTGAAAAAAATTCTGAGCCTGATTTAATAGAAATATTCCCACCCCACCTTCAGAATGTTTTCCCACTTTCTGAATTTAGTTTTTCCTATGTAAAAATTATGATAAAAATCTGGCAAGTATTAGAAGTGAACTTTAGATTATGACTCACATTTCAATACTTTCTGTAGGTTTGCCCATGTTTTTCAATAAAGTAGAGTTTGTTGAGTAGTAGAGGAGAAAGGGTTATCACTGAGCATCGGGCTCATATATAAAGCTCCTTACATGCCATCGCTCTGCCCTCAATTTTTAAATAATGGGATTTTATAAAAAGACTGAATAAAGGACTCTAAAGCGATAAACTACAGAGAGATACAAGACACTAGTGCCAAAAAGCAGATAGCATTCAATTAGTTTTTTAAAAAGCATTCTTATCACATCTCCTCCTAATATTAGCTTTCTCCATAAACAATAGCCTGCTGCAATATTGCCAGAGTTGCCCAGCTGAGATGACATTGTGCAGTGACAGATGATAGGGCTGGGCCGAAACTGTGGATGTTATTCACAAATGGCACTCAATGGCCCTTCAGTTTTAAAGATTATTCTATGACTCTAACATGAAACCAGATTCATATTTATGGGGTAATCGAGATAAGAAACGTATTTTTTCTGCAATAAAAAGTTAAACATATCTTGGGGGCCCCCTTTTGAGCGGCTCATTTTTATCTAACAGAATAGTCCAACATACAGAAGTAACAAACACAAATGATTCTGCATTTAAAAAAAAAAGGTTTCAAATCTTACATGTCTATTCAAGACATCCATTTAGACTTTTTAGATTGCATTTACTTTAAATGAAGGTGAAGTGGGTATGGCCAAAAAAACTCTTTATAATCTATTTTAATAATGCCACGCACCCTGGGCTATGTCAGTCTCTTGTTGAAATATATGAATGATTTGCCCACATGAAGCTTTTGGTTTTAACTTATCATCATATTTCATAACCAGTTTTTTTTCTCCAGAAGACAGGAAATCTTCCACATTTAGAGCAGTAAATAAATAAATCATTACTTTAATCTGTCTAGTGAAAAAGCTTCTTTTTGATACCTTTTGGCCAACTCGATAGAATCGAATAAATTGACTTTATAACAAAATTTATTTTTATTCAGATGCTAGAACTAAAACTAAAGTGAGGCATACTAAATCTTCATAACATGGTTAATATTTCTAATCAAGACATAAAGCAATCATTCCTAGCTTATCTCTCATAACCACAAATTTCGGAACCTGATCCACGAGGCCCTAAAAGTCTGGCCCCTTCCTTCTTCCCCATCGCATCTGGAATGTCCCAGGGCTTCCAGTCAAATCAAACCTCTGCCGTCCTCTTACCTCTTCAGCCTCCTCTCAGTGTGTCAGGGGCTCTTCCTCCTCCTCTGACCTGGGATCCTACCGTGAGCCTTGAACTTCTCCAAAGCTGCTCCACCCCCATTTCACCTTCCTCTTCAGCTCAAGAATCTCTCCATCTTTTCAGGGTCCAGGCTTCAGTCATTAGACTTTGATTCTTTTTCTGAACCCCACAGCTGGTCCTGGGGCTGCGTCTCCTGAAGACATTCAAAACCTAAACACTTGCCTCCATCTCCAGAGGCCCCTTCTCCCAAGCCATTACTGCCTGGGCTCCTCCACCTTTGCCTCAGAGCCCCTGTTCTCCTCAGCCCTGTTTCTTTCTCCACAGTGGTCGGGTGTATAATGTCCCTCTTTTGCTCCATTAAGCTTCCCCCTTCCGGCACACTGGAGGACATACACCCTACCAGGCCCCTCCAGTTAGCTCCCCTACTTCAGGCCCAGCTACTCCCCTCCTCATTCATTCTTTTCCAATTGCCTGGGTTCCTCAGCTGGTCTGAAACCCTCTACACACTCTCCGCTCAGGTCCTTTGTCTGTGCAGTTCACAGAATTTCTCCTTGATTATTCACTTAGCTCCATTCCTCGCATTCTTCAGGTCACACTCTGAATGCAGTTTCTCCAGGCCACCTGCTATGGTTTGCCTAATTGTTAAAGACACAGTCCTCAAGGGGACTCTATTGGGAAGTGCTTGAACCACTAGGTGGCAGGACTTTGCAGGAGGTTCTTAGAGGGTGAGCCCTCAGGGGGACTGTGTGGGTCCTTCGACTTTTGATTCTTGGCTGAGGAGTTGGGTGGATTCGCCCCACCTCACAAGCCTTGGGCTAGGCCCAAATCAATGGGCCACTTGACTTTGGACTGGAAGTTCCAAAACCATAAGCTCAAGTAAACTGTTTCTCTTCTAGAGTAATTCCCTCAGATATTTTGTTATAGTAACAGAAAGCTGACTAATATACCATTCCATTTAAATGGAAGCACTGCCTAACCTCAGGATGCCCTATCATCTTTCTGGTCCTTTCCCTCTCACAATATTAAGAAGCATATAATATAGTGTGTATTTCATTCATTTTATGTGTTTTTTTTTTTCATTTTATCTAAAATATGTATTCATTGCCGGCAGAGATTGTTTTTTTACTATTTAGATCACAATTGTTCCCCATGTTTCTAGGATGGAACCTGGTATGTAGTAGATGCTCAATAAACCCCTGAATAAATGAATGAGTGAATTCATAAAATATAAAAATACTTGTCAGGGTGCAGTTGGGGGAAATGGCTGAATTACACAGACTATTTGTCTTCACGGCCCTAATTCAATGGAATATTGCCAACTCTTTAGTCTGCTTTGTTCTATTTAGATTTTGCATCTGTGTAGATTTCTCTTCCAAAATTTGGGGATGTATAGTAATTTAGTCAGTGAAAGAGTTGTTTCCATGGATTCCTGGTAAACTGATTATAATGAAATTGGCACTGGGTCCTAGTTTTAATATGACACTATGGCATATTATAATTCTAATTTCTACTCTGAAGTTTCTCTAGTAGCAAAATGGGTACTTTCCCAGGTCATTTTTTCCCCCTACAGAAACTTAGATAAAAAGCCCATGTTGTATTTGGCATCTGATCACTCAGAGCAATCTTCTGGGATAAAAACACAATGTCAGGGAGAAAAAGAAAAAAGACCTCGTGCTGAATAGAAGGGAATAATCCCTTGCAGAACTGTCTCTGGATGCTAATGAATCAACAATAAAGGCCCTATTATGTGATTGTTTTGAGTGATACTGTTCTTATTAAGTTTCAGTGGTACTAAAGGCAGAATCACCCTGAGGCTTTGATACTTTGGTTAGAATAATGAAACAGATTTAAGCCCATCAATTTTACTAGTGCTTCATGCATCTAGTTTAGATCAGCAATGGAAAAGTGGAACTTGAGTTTTATTTTTATCCATATTTTGACTGATCATATCCTTGAGCAGAAGAAAAGAAAAAAAATTAAAAGCTTTAATATTGTGAAACACATGCAGACACATACCTCTGAGACAATACATCCGTTACAAGTATGTGGAGTTCCCCCACCTGTCCCAGGGCCCAAGCAGTAGCACTGATTGTGTTCTCTTGAACATCTCTGTCATCCTCCAGGAGGCTGAAGCCTGGTTAGACTGGTAATTGCTTCCACTGCCTAATGAAGACGCTTTAAATAATGATGTGCGTGATGCAAACTGGGACAAAACGCTTGGTCAATACATTTTGACTTGCTCATAAATCTAGGAAACTCAGAGAAGATCTAGTCATTAAGAGGTGTTTGAAATCATGAATGTGAAAAATGAACACCTCATTGATCCTCCAACGATAATACAGATTCTGAGAGGCATGATCATTTTATACCACATGTATGTGATGTTGTGAGTAGACGGACAGCATTTTGCCAGAGTCAATGAACCAACTTTGATACAATTTGGTTTTTTTAAGTGTACAATTCTAGTTAGATTGAAAACTCGGCAGCTGGTTTCAGGAATGTTAAAATAATCAGCTACGAAATGTGAAAGGGTAGATCGTCTTGATAAACTGTCTACTGAAGCTAAACCCCTCCATGGTAAATCTTCACATTTTCTATACAATATTCTGGAACTTATCCTTTATTAGAAATCCTCGTAAATTTACCAGGTTCTGTGAATGGGAAAATCATTAGAACCAGTGAAGGAAGTTAGGTCTCCCAGTGAAATCTGAGACCTGAGAGGAACAGCAGAGAGATCATCTTAGTTCACTGAGATTCCAGACGGAGAAGCAATATGAATCCATATTGACGTTCCAAGTGCATGTGCCACTTGCAACAGGCCACTTCCACATACGAATTATTTTGAGGCAACTGAGAAGCAGCAGATGCAGGAAGAACTCTCTGTCCTCCCTCTTTCTTCCTAAAAATGCCATTTTCTCTTTTGAAGGTGACCCATATCGGGAAGAGGAGATGACTCTCACCAATGGTAGTGAGTGAAGTATGTGCAAGAAATCTTACCCAACAATGCTTTTCTCCCATTACTTTACCCAGGTATTCACTTTCCCACAATTTACTGCTCCTAGAAACCCAACCTCTTTTCCTTTATCTATTCACATCTCCACAATTTATGGCCCTTTGTGAAAATGCGGTAGAAGCCCAAGTCCACTCTCTCATTAGTTTTTCCTCTTCTTTTTATGAACTCTTTCCCAGCCATGCATGTAAAAATACTAACACCAACAAAATTCTCCCGCTGATCTTTTATCAGTTGAGTACTCCATGTGTTGCGGTGGTGAGGTGGAGGGAGGGATGAAGGAAGGGCAGCTACTGCCATTCATCCTAAAAGGCTGTTTTAGAAAGATTCTAGAGGGAGCCTGCTGCCTCAGTGATGTGGGACCAGCTCTGTCCCAGGATTCATTGTTATAGGGTCTCCATGCACCTTGGGATTCACACCTTTATGTGCCCCTAAAAGTAAGTACCTACAAGTGTCAGGTGCTGGTAACAAAAAGTAAGTTTGATGCCTCTGTTCAAAGGCTCTACAACCAAATATGAGGAAACTGAAAACCAAGTGTGATGGAGAGGCTACGGTCACCATGGTAGCAGCCCATGCCAAGATAACAGGGGCACAAAGGAAGGAGGAGATGCCGCAGCACAGGGCAAGCTGAGAAAACCCAATAGAGAAGGTGACCCTAGAGCTCATGAAAACTGCTTACAAGGAAAGTGGTGAGATATGTCATTTTTATGTAGATGGATGGAACACAAATTGACCTCCAAGCCAAGTCCCACCCCCAAGATGCAGGTCGAGGTATTGACTTGATAAATTCATCAAGCTTTACATATTCAAATTTTAACTTGTGATTTTTTTTCCTTGCAAACTGATCTTCTTCACTGTAGATATTTGATCTTGTTTCGCCAGTCAAAAATCCAAGCCAAACTCAACTCCTCTATTATGAAACCACGGTCAAGTTTTTTCCTACTAATATTACCCTCAAAATATCTTTCATATATATCCAAGTCTTTCAGTTTTCTCCATGACCCATAATTCCAACAGTGACCATCCATCATCTCTGCCACTGCATTGATTCAGCACTTAGAAACAAGCCTAGCCTATTCTTGATGCTCAATAAACATGCTTGAATGAATACACTGTTGGCTGAACCAGGTTCCTTCCAGTGCCTTAGCTGACTCTCTTCCCAGAGTAAACTTCTCAGTTCTCTAATGTGATCGTGCCGTCTCCTATTAAAAACCCTTCAGTGGCTTCCCATCACTTTTAAAGAGAAAAATTAATAAGACTTGGAAGGTCTTGCATGGATAGATTGGTTAATGCTCTCTTGTACAAAATAAGATGAGAAATGTGAGTCTGTGCACTTGTGATTTATTATCACTGTACAGCATTTGCACTGTGATGTCACCCACAGACCGAATACTGTGGAGCTCCCAGGATGCCATACTCCAGTGGAGGCCAGAGGAGAAAAAAGAGTGGGGGAAAGGTGGTGACCCCAGAGGGACTCGTTTGCTTTAACAAATGTTTTTAACTGTAAACATTTTTCAAACAAAAAGTAGAGAATACACTCTTGTTGCATAGATATAGGCATCATCAACATTTTGCATTCTATTTTTTTTTTTTGGCTGATGTACTTTCAGAGCAATCCTAGACCTCATTTCCCTTAATTTTAATGTGCCTTTGAAAGACATGTGCATTTTCGTACAAGCTACAATTATTGTTACATACCTAACAGAAATAATAAAAATTCCTTGGCAAAGCTGTACTAAATTTTTTTTCAATTGTCTCAAAGATGAACCTTCTTTTACATACAGTTATTGGAATCAGGGTACAAATAAGGTCCACATATTGTACTTGGTTATATCTCCCAAGTCTCAATCTGAAACCCTCCTCCTTCCCATTTTTAAAACAATTTAATTCCATTAACTTGAAGAAACTGGGCCAATAGCTCTATAGAATGTACAATACTCTAGATTTTTTTTCTATTTGATTCTGTTGTGGTGTCATTTAATCGGTTCCACCAGCAAAACAAATGTTTTGTCCACTCAAAATGTTCAAATACTTTCAACTTGAATGTCCTTTTCCATCTCCCTTCAATAAGAACTTCATAAGTGATGGTCCACATCCCATATTAGCACCACAAAGCTGGACATGATATTGTTATCTATCTTTTGGTGATGCTAAGATAGGTAATGGGTTTAGGTAGTGTCTTAGTCTACTCAGGATGCTATAACAAAATACCTTAGACTGGGTGGCTTATAAAGAACATAACTTCCTTTCCCATATTTCTGGAGGCTGGGAAGTCCAAGATCAAGGTGCCAGCAGATTTGATGTCTGGTGAAGGCCTGTTCTCTAGTTCTTTCTAGCTGAGTCTTCTTATGATGGAAGGGGCCATAAAGTTCTCTCAGAAATAGTCACACTTATGGGCCTCCACCATCCATCAAGAATTAATCACTTCTCAAAGGTTTCCACCTCTTGATGTCATCATCACGGGGGTTAGAATTTCAACATATGAAATGGGAGGTTGCAGGAAAACTATTCAGAATGTAGCATGAGTGACAGAGCGATTCCCCAACTATTAAAATGATCAGTTGGACTGTTAGGTTCATTCTTTGATGATCTTTGTCTCAATTGGTTTCTTAAATGTGACAAAATGGTGATTTTTCTTTAATATTCTTTGATGTGATTTCTTGGTAAGAAAGTCTGTATTATCTTCATCAACCAAGATTCTTTATCAACCCTCAAATACAGTTCATATATAAAGGAGGAACAGGGCTGGGGATGTGGCTCAAGCGGTAGCGCGCTCGCCTGGCATGCGTGCAGCCCGGGTTCCATCCTCAGCACCACATACAAACAAAGATGTTGTGTCCACCAAAAACTAAAAAATAAATGTTAAAAAATTCTCTCTCTCTCTCTCTCTCTCTCTCTCTCTCTCTCTCTCTCTCTCTCCCCCCCCCTCACTCTCTCTTAAAAAAAAAGTAGCTTTATTGACAGTTCATACACCATAAATTTCACTCCTTTAAAGAGCACCATTCGGGGCTTTTTAGCTTACTCAGAGTTGTGTAGTCATCACTGCAATTGGGTTTTAGAGCATTTTCAATACTCTTCCAGAAAACCTGCCCACTGGCAGTCATTCTCATTACCCCTGCTCCCTATTCCCAATTTGTCTATCTCTACAGATGTGCCTATGTGGGACATTTCAAATAAATAGAATCAAGCAATATGCCACATTGTCTGATAGATTTCTTTAACTTAGCATAACATTTTCAAGGTAATTCAAGTTGGAGCATGTGTCAGAACTTCATTCTTTTTATTGCTGATTAATATTTCATTGTATGGATATACCATGTTAGTTTATCCATTCATATGTTGGTAGATACTAAATCACATCTATTTGGATTTTTCATAGATATTCTTTATCAAGTTGAGAATTTCCTTTATATTCTTAATTATTGAATGTATTTATTACAAAACTGTATTGGATTTGGTCATATGATTTTCCTGTATCTAGAGAAATAATCATATAGTTCTTATCCTTTATTCTACCAATGTTGTATGTTGTATTGATGATTGATTTTGTATGTTGGATCTGTTCATATCACTTTTCTGTATCTATTGAAATTATAGTGTGGTTATTGTGTGTGTTTTGTTGATTTTCTTTTGCAAGTTAATTCAATTTTGCACCCTGGATTAAATCTCACTTGATGATGGTATAAAATCCTTTTTATATTTTGCTAAATTCAATTTGCTAATATTTTGTTGAGCATTTATTTTCATCTATCTGTATAAGGAATATTGTTCTCAGTTTTATTTTCTTCTGATGTCTTTATTGGGTATTGCTCCTAGAATGAGTTGGAAAGTGTTCTGTTCTTGATTTTAATATTTAATATGTAAACAGTGACATTGCAAAATAAGAAATACCTCACAGCAACAATCTAAATTTCCACCTTAAGAATGGAAAGCTATAGTTATCCAAGTGGTATGAAACTAGCATATGGACAGATGTAGACAAATGGTGACTGTGCTTTATAATGATTGGCATTAATGTTAAATGTTTGATAACTTTGAAAGATGGCACTGGTGGGGGTTATGTTTTCTTTACAGGAGGGTTTTGATTACTAGTTCCATCTCTCCTTTTGTTACCTGAGCGTTCAGATTTTTATTTCTTCCTGAGTCAGTTTCGAAAGTTTGTATGCCCCTTTCATTTGTTTCCTTTTGTTGACATGCCAGATGTTTGGGGGTTTTTTTGAATTTATTTTTTTAATTTATATATGACAGCAGAATGCATTACAGTTCTTATCACGTATATAGAGCACAACTTTTCATATCTCTGGTTGTATACATAGTATATTCACACCAATTTGTGTCTTTATACCTGTACTTTGGATAATGATGTCCATCACATTCCACCATCATTAATTACCCCATGCCCTCTCCCTTCCCCTCCTACCCCTCTGCCCTATCTAGAGTTCATTTATTCCTCCCATGCTCCCTCTACCTATCCCACTATGAATCAGCCTCCTTATATCAGAGAAAACATTCAGCATTAAGTTTTTTGGGATTGGCTAACTTCACTTAGCATTTATTTGTTTGTTTGTTTGTTTTGTGTGTGTGTGGTGCTGGGGATTGAACACAGGGCTTCCTGCATGTGAGTCAAGCACTCTACCAACTGAGCTATATTCCTAGCCAATGTTGACAGTATTCTTTAAACTTTTATTTCTATGAGGTCAGTCACAATGGCCGCTGTTTTCTTTCTGAACCCAGTAGTTTGAGTCTTTTCCCTCCCTCTCCCTTGTCTCTCTGAATTTCAATAAATATTTGCAGCTTTTGTTGATATTTTCAAAGAACCAACTTTTGTTTTTGTTGATATTTTCTATTGTTCCTCTTTTCTTATTCCATTTATTTCCTTTTGGATTTTTATTAACACATTTCTTCTCCTTGCTTTGGGTATTCTCTCCCATTTCTAGATTTTTAAGGAGGATGGTTAGATTGTTGCTTTGAAATTTTTCTTCTTTTTTAATATAGCCATTCATATACTCAATATTAACAGAATTTTGCTCTAAGCACTTCTTAGTTGCATTCCACAAGCTTCAGGATATTGTATTTTCATTTACATTTTTTAAAAGTATTTTTAAATTTCATTTGAGATTTATTCGTTGACATCATGGTTCAATTCAACCTTTTATTTTGAAAACAGATTCATTAAAATAATTCATCTGACATATGAATATAAAATACCACCATGATATAAATTTTTTTTTATTTTAGAAGGTTTTTGCATTTGATTTGCCAGGATTTTATTAAGAAAAAAAATATATATATATATATATATATATATATATATATATATATATATATATATATATATCTCACACATATGGTCATCAGGGATATTTGTCTGAAGTTTTCTTTCCTTGATGTGTCTTTGTCTGGTTTTGGTATCAGGGTGATACTAGCTTCATAGAATGAATTTGTAAGAGTTCCCTCTTTTTCTATTTGTTAATTAATGTTAATTCTTCCTTTAAGGTCTGGTAGAACTCAACTGAGAATCCATCTAATCCTGGGCTTTTCTTTGTTGGTAGTCTTTTGATAACATCTTTAATTTCATTGCTTGAAATTGATCTATTTAAATTTTCCATGTCCTCCTGATTCGGTTTGGGTAGATCATATGTCTCTAGAAATTTGTTGATGTCTTCAGGATTTTTATTAGGTTATAAATTTTCAAAATAATTATTATTTTTTTTTATTGTTGGTCATTCAAAACATTACATAGTTCTTAATACATCATATTTCACAGTTTGATTCAAGTGGGTTATGAACTCCCAATTTTACCCCGTATACAGATTGCTGAATCACATCAGTTACCCTTCCATTGATTGACATATTGCCTTTCTAGTGTCTGATGCATTCTGCTGTCTGTCCTATTCTCTACTATCCCCCCTCCCCTCCCCTCCCCTCCCCTCCCCTTTTCTCTCTCTACCCCTTCTACTGTAAATCATTTCTTCGATTTGTATTATCTTGTCTTACCCCTCCTTTCCTCTTATATGTCATTTTGTATAACCCTGAGGATCGCCTTCCATTTCCATGCGGTTTCCCTTCTCACTCCCTTTCCCTCCCACCTCTCATCCCTGTTTAATGTAAATCTTCTTCTCAAACTTTCGTCCCTACCCTGTCCTTGTTTACTCCCCTTATATCAAAGGGGTCATTTGGTATTTATTTTTTAAAGATTGACTAGCTTCACTTAGCATAATCTGCTCTAATGCCATCCATTTCCCTCCAAATTCTATGATTTTGTCATTTCTTAATGCAGAGTAATACTCCATTGTGTATAAATGCCACATTTTTTTTATCCATTCATCTATTGAAGGGCATCTAGGCTGATTCCACAATCTTGCTATCGTGAATTGTGCTGCTATGAACATCGATGTAGCAGTGTCCATGTAGCATGCTCTTATTAGGTCTTTGGGGAATAGACCGAGAAGGGGAATAGCTGGGTCAAATGGTGGTTCCATTCCCAGCTTTCCAAGAAATCTCCATACTGCTTTCCAAATTGGCTGCACCAATTTGCAGTCCCACCAGCAATGAACAAGAGTGCCCTTTTCCCCGCATCCTCTCCAGCACTTATTGTTGTTTGACTTTCTAATGGCTGCCAATCTTACTGGGGTGAGATGGTATCTTAGGGTAGTTTTGATTTGCATTTCTCTGACTGCTAGCGATGGTGAGCATTTTTTCATGTACTTATTGATTGATTGTATGTCCTCCTCTGAGAAGTGTCTGTTCAGGTCCTTGGCCCATTTATTGATTGGGTTATTTGTAATCTTATTGTCTAATTTTTTGAGTTCTTTGTATATTCTGGTTATTAGGGCTCTATCTGAAGTGTGTGGAGTAAAGATTTGTTCCCAGGATGTAGGCTCCCTGTTTATCTCTCTTATTGTTTCTTTTGCTGAGAAAAAACTTTTAGTTTGAGTAAGTCCCATTTGTTGATTCTAGTTGTTAACTTTTGCAGTATGGGTGTCCTATTGAGGAATTTGGAGCCCGATCCCACAGTATGTAGATCATACCCTACTTTTTCTTCTATCAGATGCTGTGTCTCTGGTTTAATATCAAGCTCCTTGATCCATTTTGAGTTAACTTTTGTGCATGGCGAGAGATAGGGATTCAGCTTCATTTTGATGCAAATGGATTTCCAGTTTTCCCAGCACCATTTGTTGAAGATACTATCCTTCCTCCATTGCATGCTTTTAGACCCTTTATCAAATATAAGATAGTTGTAGTTTTGTGGGTTGGTTACTGTGTCCTCTATTCTGTACCATTGGTCCACCCGCCTATTTTGGTACCAGTACCATGCTGTTTTAGTTACTATTGCTCTGTAGTATAGTTTGAAGTCTGGTATCGCTATACCACCTGATTCACACTTCCTGCTTAGCATTGTTTTTGCTATTCTGGGTCTTTTATTATTCCATATGAATTTCATGATTCTTTTATCTATTTCTACAAGAAATGCTGTTGGGATTTTGATTGGCATTGCATTAAACTTATAGAGAACTTTTGGTAATATCGCCATCTTGATGATGTTGGTTCTGCCTATCCATGAGCAGGGTATATTTTTCCATCTTCTAAGGTCTTCTTCTATATCTTTCTTTAGGGTTATGTAATTTTCCTTGTATAAATCTTTCACCTCTTTTGTTAGGTTGATTCCCAAGTATTTTATTTTTTGGGGGGATATTGTGAATGGAGTAGTTGTCCTCATTTCTGTTTCAGAGGATTTGTCGCTGATATACAGGAATGCCTTTGATTTATGCGTGTTGATCTTATATCCTGCCACTTTGCTGAATTCATTTATTAGTTCTAATAGCTTCTTTGTAGACCCTTTTGGGTCTGCTAGGTATAGAATCATATCATCTGCAAATAGTGATAATTTAAGTTCTTCTTTTCCTATTTTTATGCCTTTAATTTCTTTTGTCTGTCTAATTGCTCTGGCCAGTGTTTCGAGGACTATGTTGAACAGAAGTGGTGAGAGAGGGCATCCCTGTCTTGTACCAGATCTTAGAGGGAATGCCTTCAATTTTTCTCCATTCAGAATGATGCTGGCCTGTGGCTTATCATAGATTGCTTTTACAATGTTGAGGTATGATCCTGTTATCCCTAATTTTTCTAGCGTTTTGAACATAAAGGGATGCTGTACTTTGTCGAATGCTTTTTCTGCATCTATTGAGATGATCATATGGTTCTTATTTTTAAGTCTATTGATGTGGTGAATAACATTTATTGATTTCCGTATATTAAACCAGCCTTGCATCCCAGGGATGAATCCTACTTGATCATGATGTATAATTTTTTTGATATGTATTTGAATCCGATTCGCCAGAATTTTATTGAGGATTTTTGCGTCAAGGTTCATTAGAGATATTGGTCTGTAGTTTTCCTTCTTTGAAGTGTCTTTGTCTGGTTTCGGAATCAGGGTGATGTTGGCCTCGTAGAATGAATTTCGAAGTTCTCCCTCTTTTTCTATTTCCTGAAATAGCTTGAAAAGTATTGGTGTTAGTTCCTCTTTAAAGGTTTTGTAAAACTCTGCTGTATACCCATCCGGTCCTGGGCTTTTCTTAGTTGGTAGTCTTTTGATGGTTTCTTCTATTTCTTCTAATGTTATTGGTCTGTTTAGGTTGTCTATATCCTCCTGGCTCAATCTGGGCAGATCATAGGACTCAAGGAATTTATCTATGCCTTCACTATCTTCTATTTTATTGGAGTATAAGGATTCAAAGTAATTTCTGATTATCTTCTGTATTTCTGAAGTGTCTGTTGTGATATTGCCTTTTTCATCCCGTATGCTAGTAATTTGGGTTCTCTCTCTTCTTCTCTTCGTTAGCATGGCTAAGGGTCTGTCAATTTTATTTATTTTTTCAAAGAACCAGCTTTTAGTTTTGTCAATTTTTTCAATTGTTTCTTTTGTTTCAATTTCATTAATTTCAGCTCTGATTTTAATTATTTCTTGCCTTCTACTTCTTTTGCTGTTGTTTTGCTCTTCTTTTTCTAGGATTTTGAGATGAAGTATGAGATCATTTATTTGTTGGTTTTTTCTTTTTTTGAGGAATGAACTCCAAGCAATGAATTTTCCTCTTAGAACTGCTTTCAATGTGTCCCATAGATTCCGATATGTTGTGTCTGTGTTTTCATTTAACTCTAGGAATTTTTTAATGTCCTCCTTGATGTCTTCTAAAACCCATTGATCACTCAGCAACCTATTGTTCATTCTCCAGGTGATGCTTGCTTTTTCCTTTCTTCTTTTATCATTGATTTTCAGTTTCATTCCATTATGATCAGATAAGATGCATGGTATTATCTCTACCCCTTTGTATTGTCTAAGAGTTGCCCTGTGACATAGTATATGGTCTATTTTTGAGAAGGTTCCATGTGCTGCTGAGAAAAAAGTGTAGCTACTTGATGTTGGGTGGTATAGTCTATATATGTCAATTAAGTCTGGGTTGTTAATTGTGTTATTGAGTTCTATAGTTTCCTTATTTAACTTTTGTTTGGAAGATCTGTCCAGTGGTGAGAGAGGTGTGTTGAAGTCTCCCATGATTATTGTATGGTGGTCTATTAGACTCTTGAGCTTGAGAAGAGTTTGCTTGATGAACACAGCTGCACCATTATTTGGGGTATATATATTTATGATTGTTATGTCTTGTTGGTGTATGGTTCCCTTGAGCAGTATGAAGTGACCTTCTATATCCCTTTTGATTAGCTTTGGCTTGAAATCTATTTTATTAGATATGAGTATGGACACTCCTGCTTGTTTCCGCGGTCCATATGAGTGATATGATTTTTCCCAACCTTTCACCTTCAGTCTATGTATATCTTTTCCTATCAAATGCGTCTCCTGTAGACAGCATATTGTTGGGTCTTGTTTTTTGATCCATTCTACTAGCCTGTGTCTCTTAATTGGTGAGTTTAAGCCATTAACATTTAGGGTTATTATTGAGATATGGTTTGTTCTTCTATCCATATTTGTTTATTGATGTTACTAAACCTGATTTATTATCCTCTTTGATTACTTTCCCCCCTTTACTGTCCTACCTCCCATTGTTGGTTTTCAATGTTATTTTCCATTTGCTCTTCCTGTAATATTTTGCCAAGGATTTTTTGAAGAGATGGTTTTCTAGCTGCGAATTCTTTTAACTTTTGTTTATCGTGGAAGGTTTTAATTTCATCTTCTAACCTGAAGCTTAATTTCGCCGGATACAAGATTCTTGGTTGGAGCCCACTGTCTTTCAGTGTTTGAAATATGTTATTCCAGGATCTTCTAGCTTTCAGAGTCTGTGTTGAGAGATCAGCTGTTATCCTGATTGGTTTACCCCTAAATGTAATCTGCTTTCTTTCTCTTGCAGCTTTTAAAATTCTCTCCTTATTCTGTATGTTGGACATCTTCATTATAATGTGTCTAGGTGTGGATCTCTTATGATTTTGCACATTCGGCGTCCTGTAGGCTTCTAGGATTTGGGATTCTGTCTCATTCTTCAATTCTGGGAAGTTTTCTCGTATTATTTCACTGAATAGACTGTTTATTCCTTTGGAATGGAGCTCTGTGCCTTCCTGTATCCCAATGACTCTTAAATTTGGTCTTTTGATATTGTCCCATAATTCTTGGATGTTCTGCTCATGGTTTCTTAGCAGACTTGCTGAGCTGTCTATGTTCTTTTCCAGTTGAAATACTTTGTCTTCATTGTCTAATGTTCTCTCTTCTAAGTGATCTACTCTGCTGGTAGTATTCTCAATTGAGTTTTTAAGTTGGTTTATTGTTTCCTGCATTTCTAGAATTTTTATTTGTTTGTTTTTTATTACCTCTATCTCCCTGTGAAATTGATCTTTTACTTCCTGGATTTGTTTGTCAATGTGATCTTTCATTGTCTGATTTTGCTGTCTCATGTCTTCTTTGAGACTCCAGATCATCTGAAGCATATATATCCTGAACTCTTTATCTAATATTCCATCTGTTGCAGCTATTACCTCTTCTAAAGTTGAGTTGACCTGCATTGCTTGTGGTCCTTTCTTTCCTTGTCTTTTCATACTGCTCGCGTTTCTTTCTGCTTGGTGCAACTGTTGTGTTTTTGAAATTTACCCCCTATTTATTTATGTTGCTCTTGTATAGTTGAAAAGTCTCCCTTGCAGGTGCGGGCGGCGGCTGTGCCCCTACTCCAATTGGGGTGACGTGTCTACCACGCTGGCGTGTCTCTGGGCCTGTTCCGGGAGTGGAAGGCGGCTCTGCTCTGTCCCTATTCCAATTAGGGTGTCGTGACTACCATGCTGGCAGGTCGCTGGGCCTGTTCCGGGCATGGGCGGTGGGCTTGGCTGGCGGGATTCCACCTAATGGCAGTCCCTAACCTCCCTGCTTGCTAATTAATGGCTTCTCTGAGGCGCCACGCCTTCTGTAGCTGCGGGGCAGGCCGCGCAAATCAGTTGGCCTGGATCTCCGGGGTCCTGCTGCTGGCTGTTTTGATGTTGCAAGCTGTTGGAGAGTGATGGTGTATCCTTCAGCTTTCCCGGATGGTGGCCGCTGACTGCCTGGATGGAGTGTCCGCTGTGGGGGATGGGATGGGACTGTACCGCTTCCTTCCCCTTCTGAGATCCCGTGCTCGGCCCAAGGGTCCGTGTGGGCTTGGCTGGGGGGATTCCACCTAATGGCAGTCCCTAACCTCCCTGCTTGCTAATTAATGGCTTCACTGAGGCGCCACGCCTTCTGTAGCCGCAGGGCAGGCCGCGCGAATCAGTTGGCCTGGATCTCCCGGGTCCTGCTGCAGGCTGTTGGGATCCCTGGCACTCTATCCCTTTGATTTTTTCTACTTGCCCCTCCCCCAGCGCTGGCTAGCCAGGTTTCGTTTTGGCCGCTTCTGGGAGGAGGGGTTGGAGGTCAGGTGTCTCTAGTTTCCCCCTAGTCTTTATGGAGGCTCAGCTTGATACTCCCTCTCCCGGCAAGCCTAGGAGAGATTTTATGCGAATTCCCGCTGTCTGGGGGGTGAGCTGAATGACACCAACCTGTTTTGATGTTGCACTCTGAAGGAGAGTGGCGGTGTATCCTTCAGCTTTACCGGATGGTGGCCGCTGACTGCCTCGGTGCAGTGTCTGCTGTGGGGGATGGGACTGTACCGCTTCCTTCCCCTTCTGAGATCCCAGCTCGGCCCAAGGGTCCGTGTGGGCTTGGCTGGCGGGATTCCACCTAATGGCAGTCCCTAACCTCCCTGCTTGCTAATTAATGGCTTCACTGAGGCGCCACGCCTTCTGTAGCCGCAGGGCAGGCCGCGCGAATCAGTTGGCCTGGATCTCCCTGGTCCTGCTGCAGTTGGGATCCCTGGCACTCTATCCAAAATTTTTAAGAGTGAGACAGCAGCTTTTGCTAAATGCATGTAAAGAATCTGGAAAAATATGCAAAAAATTAAATATAGTCAAGAGGTGATGACAAAATGAAGGACTAACTTTAGAAGACTGATAACTGATTTAAACACCGTCTTTAAGAATCCTTTGCAAATAATCAAAACTGTACTAAGATTCCAACTCACTGCAGTCAGAATGGTAAGGATCAAGAATACAAATAATAATAAATACTGTTGAAGTTGTGAGGAGAAAGGAACACCTGTACACTGTTGGTGGGACTGCAGACCAGTACAACCACTCTGGAAAGCAGTTTGGAGATTCCTCAAAAAATTAGGGATAAAACTTCCATATGACCCAGCTATCCCACTTGTTGGTATTTTCCCAAAAGGACTAAAATTATCACATCACAGTCACATCAATATTTATAGCAGTACAAATCATAATAGCTGTATTATGGAATCAACCCAGATGCCCGTCAATAGATGAATGGATTAAGAAATTACAGTTCATATACACACATGTGCACACACACAATGGTGTTCTACTCAGCCACTGAAAAAAATGAAATTATGGCATTTGCCAGTAGATGGATGGAAATGGAGAATATCATGCTAAGTGAAATTAGCAAAACTCAGAAAATCAAAGGTTGAACGTCTTCTCTCATGCGGAAGCTAGAGTAAAATAAAAGGGGAAGGAAGGATAGAAAGACATAAAGAAGCAATAACATTAAATATATGAACAAAAAGATGCCTAATAGAGTAGAAAGAGGAGAAGGAGTGGGGGGAAGGAGAATTGGGAGAGAAAAAGGGGATCATGAACTGAAATTGATTTCCATGCATGTATGAGTTTTGGGGGATGAACCCAACTAATATGTAAAATCATAAAGCTCTAACAGCAACAAAAAATAATAAAAATTTTAAAATTTTAAAAAATACGAATTTAAATTATACTGATTTTAAAAATCTCATTGAGTTTCTGCTGTGCATGATGAATTATTTTTATCATACTGATTTCAGTAATATTATTTTTACTTTTGGAACTGTGAATTAAATTTGTTCTTATCTGAATATGAATGAAAGCACTATATTTAAAGAAATTATCAACATATATGAATAAAAAGAGGTATCACCATGTACATTTCACTTCTACAACAAAAAGAATACTTTGCAAGTATGTCATATTATAATACTGGATTGTGTATAAAAAGGAACAAGGAAGGGGATAACTCATGTCCCTTGCCACCTAAAGACTCTAGAACTCCCTATTAAAGTAATGCAAATATCCAAGAGGCAAAAATTAATAGGAGGATATAAATCAGAGTGAACAGTAGAAGATAAGATATAGAGCTACCTGGGGGTTGTCAATCTTCATCATCTGTAACCAATATCCCTGAGCCAACATCAGGTAAAGATTGCATTTACTGTCTCCATGTAATGTTTTGAAAGATCATAACCTCAGTAAATGAATGGAACAGATAAAAATCTGTCCATGGGGGGAAAGAAATGTCTTACAAACATGTCTGACATGACCTAGACACTAGATAGAAAATATAAAACAAAATTCAATCTTCACTGAATATATACAACCATAGTTCTTCCCTTGTGGATTTAAGATTAAAATTTATACCAGCTTTATGGTCCCAGAAACCCCATGAAACAAATTTATAGTTGTTCCATAATGGGGGGAGGAGTCCCAGAAACATGGGAAAAAAGTCACAGAAAATCTTTTCTGAGCATTTTATAAGATCACAATTCAAAATCCACATAATGCCCCAGGAAACAGTCATCAGTAAAAGCTGAACAACACACTGAAGATTTAGACTACCAAGAATTTCACATTCTTAAAAACATATGAGATTAAATGGAACCTAGGGAAACCTGAGAAATAAGATTGTATTAAAAACATGAACAAGGGGTTGGGGTTGTGGCTCAGTGGTGAAGTGCTTACCTGGCACATGTGAGACACTCGGTTCAATCCTCAGTACCACATAAAAATAAATAAAAATAAAACAAAGGTGTAAAAAAATGAACAAATAATGAGATATTCTTAAAACACAGGGTGACATAGAAAACAACCAGTTACATTTCTATATGTTAGAACTATAATACCTGGAATTATAAACTTCCATTTGGTTAAATAGATATTGTTAAAGAAGAAAGAGTAAACTATGAGAAAGAGTTGAAAATTAATAAGAATGCTAAGTAAACAGAAAATATGAAAGATAAATTACAGGATATTAAGGAAAGAATGAGAGATTCCAATATCAATTGGGAGCTTTACATACAAAGGGCATAGTGTAAAAGATGGAAAAGTCAAAAGAACAGTGGCTAAAATTTTCTAAGAACATGCTGAAATATACACATTCAAGATTCTGGAGTCTCAAACAAGATAAATAAAAACAGATCTACCTCTGAACACCTCTTAGTTAAACTGCAGGAAGACAAATATCAAGAACATATTTTAAAAGATTCAAGTGAAAAAAAGAACACTTAAGTTAAAAATAGCCACAATAAGCCCATCTTAATACTGGTAAGGCAATAAGAAAAAATGACTGCAGAACAAGAATTAAATGATTAGATTAACGATCATTCCAAGCAAAATGAGAGTAAAGAAATTTAGGCAAATAAAAACAAAAAGAGAATGTTTACCAACAACGGGCCCTTACTAAAACATTGTTTTAAAGGATACATTTCTAGTAAACGAAGTATTGCCAAGGGAACATCTGAGATGTAAGTATATAGCTGGGAAAAAAATGAGCAAATTAATTGGTTTACAAAATTCTAATGTGAATAAAACAGAAAGCCGAGTGGATGTAAAATCTTCCCACGCCAGGAGGTGGGATCTCAGATCCATTCCTGCATTATCCTCTCATAGCCATTGTTCCTGTTATGTCTAAAGCAATTTTTGTTCAAAAATTTTGAACCGAAATGAGAAATTGTCTAATAATGCTTCACTCCCTAATCTCTTTTACTTGTTTCATTTCTTTTTTGTAAGCTTTTTGGATAATTTGACATGGGAACTTATCCTGGTGGGTACATTACCACATTTATTTTATTAGGTTCATAGAGGTCCTGTTTAAATGGCTCCTACCTTAAATGTCAAGAAGCTTTTCTTTCATTATTTCTTTGATAATAGTATTTCCTTCATTTTTTTCTTGTTTCACTTTTTGAAACTAGTATCTCCTATGGTACTTTTTAGATGAATCTTATACATTCCCCCCAATGTTTTCATTTGTTTTTGTACTATTTCTTTTTTTTTAAAGAGATTAATCTTGCAAAAGTATTATTTTAATGTTGATTATAATATCGGTTTCTAAGCACTCTTTTTGTCTCTCTTCATTGAATGGGCCTAGTTTATGTATTCCCTTGGTTTAGTGTAGCCATACCTACTCCCTCTGGGGACTTGATTGCCTGTTCTATCTAGAGTCCTGAAGTTCACCTCACTTTCTTTCTCCCATAACCAGAGAGCTTAGTCTTCCTGTGAGGTGAGGACCCATTTCAGTGGCACCCGGGTGCCTCCCAAGGTGGAAGTCCCTCTATAGGTGGATGCTTAGGTCCTGCTCAAGCAAATCCATTCCCACTACTTAACAACTGACTTGAAGCTCCTGGGACGTGGCCTCTACATTAGCAAATCCATCACACACTCAGAAGAGTTAGTCTGAAAGACTTACTATAAATAGTTTTGTATATCTAATCTCCTCATTCTGAGAAAGGATTAATTTTAATAAGTTTTCCTATTTATTCATTAATTTATGCCAGAGAAAGGGACTTAAATATTTCTGGAGAATTTGCTTGATTATACAATTACACTGCCTTGGGGTCCACCTCACCGACTCCAGACAGGCTTATTTTGTTTTTTTATTGGCTTATAATTTTACTGACACAGGAAACATGTTAGAAAGAAACTTTACCAAATAAAAAAAGTAGCTAAGGGAATAGGAAGAGCACATTATCCACATATAGTATTTAAAGATGCCCCACTGAATCTAAGAATTTAGAAGAGGCCAATTCAAGTGGGAAAGATGTCACAAAGCGAAACATATAAACATATCTATAGCTAACATTTGTTTTCATCACACATTCCTCTAGGAAACACATGGCAACTAGGAAGAAAAAATCCTAGTTTTCACTGCCAGCAGTAAAAGGGCTAACCTGCCTCGGAATCCAAAGTATTAGGGGTGTTGTGTGTGTTTTAAAACTGAGCAAGTGCCACTTTACACAAATGGTAGAGACTCAACTTTTTGCAGTGATGGTAACTGTTTCTATTATAAAAATATCATTTTCTGAGCATGGTTTTCAGGCAGAAGAAAAAAAAACAGTGTGGTAATTAACAGACATGAGGTCTGATGAAGTGTTGCTCTTTTAAGAATGGCTTATATAAGGGTTCCCCAGATTTAATGTTTTATTTAGGTACAGGTTGGTTTGTTTGGGTTTTAATTTTCTTTTTTTGGTACAACAAATAATGGGAAATACAGAAGCATAATCTGAAAGGCATCCTGAAGTGTAACACACTGCTTCTCTTTAACCACTCGGGCATTATATAACCCACATGTCAAGGGCTGTGTGTTCTTTATCAAAGAATGAGAATGAATGCCAAATTATTCTAAGTAGCTCAGTTCGATTACCTTAACCAGATCATCAGGAGACAGAAAAATATTGGGGGAACAATAAAGTAGGATGCAAATGCTAGTTGTTAAATACTATCCCCAGAAGAGAATGACTAGACATGTTGTATCTTAAAAAAATCCCGGTGTCTTTGAAAACACTGCTTCTTTTCAGCTTTCTCTACAGAAATAACATTCAAATTTTACTTTTTCCCAACTAGCCCTACTTCTCCATCTCATGTTATTCTTCCCTTTGGATAATTGCCAAAATTTTTCATGCTACAAATTTAAAACAAGTAGGCAATTAGCAAGAAGAAAAAAAGTGATTTTTTTTGGATAAATTCTGACGTTATTAATATTTTAATAAAGGCCAAGATCTCATTCAAATCTATCATGTATAATACCTACATCTTAATTTTTAAGACTTTTTATTATAAGTATTTTTGATGTATAGAAAATTCAAAGACTACAAGGAATACCTGCATCACTAGGTAGCCAACTTTGTTCAATACCATTAGCTTCATTAAATTGATGCTGTTTTCTTCCCAAATGTCTTAGAATCTGTAGGTGATTATTGCGATCATCCATCTAATTACCTATTATACTCACCTATTTCTAGTTTATCTCCACTTTTCTGAAATATAAGTATATGCAGCCAATGTGGTGACCATACCTGTAGTATCAGCATCTCAGGAGGCTGAGGCAGGAGGATCACAAGTTCAAGGCCAGTTTCAACAATTTAGCAAGCCCCTAAGCAACTTAGTGAGCCCATGTCTCAAAATAAAATATAAAAACTGCTGGGGATGTTGTTCAGTGGTTGAGCACCCCTGGGTTCAATCCCATCATGAAGAAGAAGAAGGAGAAGGAGAAGAAGACAATCTCTCTCTCTCTCTCTCTCTCTCTCTCTCTCTCTCTCTCTCTCACACACACACACACACACACACACACACACACACACAGGAAAGGAATGTGGAAGAATGCATGCAATACAGTTCTACATCATATTGACTTCATGTAAAATTGTACCCTGATGGTCTTCAAATACCAGTGACAATGATCATTTTCACTCTTTAAAAATTGTCACAACACTTAACATGAGGTTACCCTCAACAAATTTTTAAGTGCACAATATATTATTACTGACTATAGATATGATGTTGTACAGTAGCTCTGTGGACCTTAGTCATCCTACGGGACTGCAATATTATGCCTATTGACTACTGTCTCCCATTATCCAGTCTCCTCAGCCCCTGGAAACTACCATTCAGATATTTTATTCTATGAATTTGGCTATTTTAGACATTGAATATCTTTGAAGTCATGCAATATTTGTCTTTGCTTCACTTAGCATCATGTCCTCAAGTTATGTTCATGTTGTAATTGGCAGAATTTCCTTCTTTGTTAAGGCTAAGGAGTATTCCATTGTGTGTATGGCCACATTTCCTTTATTCATCTGTTTGCAAATGAGCAGATTATTTTCATATCTTGCTTATTGTGAATAAAGTGCTATGAATGTAGGAATCCTAAATCCAGTTTACATGGAAATACTGATTTCAATTCTGTCGAAAAAAAAAAAAAGCAGTGTGACTGCTGGATCATACAGTAATTCTACATTTTTAAATTTTTTGAGGAGTCTCCATACTGTTTCCATTCCTTTCCTTTCCTTTTCCTTTTCCTGGAATTGAATCCAGGGGTGCTTAACCACTGAGCAACATCCCCAGCTCTTTTATATTTTAAAATTGCTTAGGGCCTCCCTAAGTTGCTGAGGCTGGCCTTGAACTTGTGATCCTCCTTCTTTAGCTTCCAAAGCTGCTGGAATTACAGGCCTCACCACGGTGCCCACCTCCGTACTGTTTTCTTCAGTGCCTATTCCAGAATGGGAGGAGAGAGCCACTGATTCCATGACACTTTTCCACATTCATCAGGTAATGGTCCTTTATTTCATGACGTCATCTTATGAAGATCAATACTTCATGAACCAAAATGAGAAAGTGTCTAATAATGCTTCACTCAACTATTTAATTATCACACATTCACATTACTGGATGCTTAATTGAGAAGTTTTCTCTATTTGGAATGTCATGCCTCATAAGAGTATTTTAAATAAAGTATGTGTTTATTCGAATGGTGTTTCATAATTTACAAAGCATTTTTCACAAAATTGGTTTTTATCTAAACCTCACAACTTTTTGAGGACTTAACTCTATTTTATAAGTGAGGAGGTTTTTGATGACATGAGCTAGTAAATGGATAAGCCAGGATATTAGGGTCTTTCAATTCTATTTCATGTTATTTTTGTTTCAACAGAGTACTTGCATTTCATGATACAGAAAATACACTGTTCTTTACCTTTTTTCACTTATAAAATAACTTATCACAATCCTCAGATGCCATTCTTATTTGAAAATCCATCAAAAACATCTCCAGTATAAGCATTTTTAAGTGAATGGAATATTTTGATTATCTTAAGCATTTTATTTCTTGAGACCAAATATAGTTGGTGTTCAATCCTCCTTAAGAGAGATATTTATAGATTGAAACTACCTTTCCAGACTGCTGGTCTCATTCCAAACCAAATTTCTCTTTACTTTTTTTTTCCCTCTGGCACAAGTTCCTGCATGTAACAGCAGGAATACAAATTATGTCCAAAGCACTTACGTAGTTGGCAGAAGTATTTTCTCTTTTGCTATAAATTTATCAAACATTTCTCAAAACAGTAAATCCCTGAAAACAAGGGCTGAATTCCAAATAGGATCATCATAGTTATGCCATTTACAATGTTTTAGTTAAAAGAATCTTCAATTATCCATTGTAAAGATCCTAAGTTTGAGAGCAATAACAATTTGCTATGGGTCTGAACTGGCAGGATAATTTTCAGCCTCAGCAACTCTATTTTTTTTTTCTTGAAACTTTAGGCCAATTTTTCACTATGGGAAATGCATTGCTAATTAGTGATAAGTTTCTGCTTGGGTCTTTAGACTCAGCCTAGGAATATGCATGCCGTTGCTGGTAGCACCATCATCAAATCAGGGGCACAGTGGGGCAGATGGAGGAGAACGGAAGCGCTTTGAGGAGTCAGAAGACAAATTGAAGTGCAGTGGGCATCATTTATAATGTCCCGATGTGTGCAAATTCAATTAGAGGTAAAATATTGATTAGGTAGCTGATGTCATAGATAATATATTATGGAAAAGCAATTAAACATTTTCAATTTTTCATTTTTAAAATATTCACAGAATTAAAGATGAGTTAGTCTGGAAGCAAATGGTGTTGACAAAAGAGAAATGAGTGGACTATGGACAAACAGCAAAATGGGTAATGTTTAATTATCAAGTGTTCAGCAAGCATTTATTATGTGCCTAATACATGCTAGGCACTCTTTCATACCAAATGGATACAAAAGATGGATACTGAGAGGAAGACTTAATTCTTTTATTTGTTTTTTTTTTTAGTTATATAGGACAGTAGAATATATTTTGACATGTTATACATATATGGAGTATCCCCTTCTGGTTGACATGATGTGGAATTACACTGGTCATGTATTCATATATTAACATAAGAAAGTTATATCCAGTTTATTCTACTATCTTTCCTATTCCCATTTCCCCTCCCTTCCCTTCATTCCCCTTTGTCTAATCCAAAGTTCTTCTGTTCTTACCTACCCTCCCATTGTAAGTTAGCATCCTCATATCAGAGAGAACATTTGGCCTTTGGTTTGGGGGGATTGTCTTATTTCACTAAGCGTGTCAGACATAATTCTTTTCCTCAAAGAACTCTCACCTCTTGAGAGCAGTGAAAAGATCCTTAATCACTTGGATACCTCACACCACGGCTCAAATTGAGAGAAGACATTCCTAAGATGCTGAGGCACATTCTAGTGACCCAATCAATATGGGAACCTACTCTGGAAGCAGTATGGAGATTCCTTAAAAAATCTGGAATGGAACCACCATTTGACCCAGTTATACACTCCTTGGCATATACTCAGAGGACTTAAAATCAGCATACTACAAAGATGCGACCACATCAATATTTATAGCAACTCAATTCACAATAGCTAAGCTATGGAACCAACCTAGGTGCCCTTCAACAGATTAATGGATAAAGAATATGTGGTACATATACACAATGGAATATTACTCAGCCATAAAGAGAAATGAAATTAAAGCATTTGCCGGTAAATGAGTAGAACTGTAGACTACCATGCCAAGTGAAATTAGCCAATTCCAAAGAACCAAAGGCAGAAGGTTTCCTCTGGTATTTAGATGCTAAATCACAATGGGTTGGGGGATAGGGAATGTTACAAAGAGGAATGAAAGGACGGGAGGGGAATGGTAATAGGAAAGACAGAACGAATTGGACATGTTTCCCATGTTCATATATGAATATATGACCAGTGTAATGTCACACCATGTACAACCACAAAAATAGGAAGCTATCCTTCATGTATGTTTTATATGTTAAAAATACATTCTACTGCCATGTATAACTAAAAAGAACAATTTTTTTTTTTAAAGGAACCCAGCTGCCCCATTCTATTAACCCAATCAACACAGCACATGGTATGGTGCAGCACATGGTAGGGTGCAGCACATGGCCAACACCAAAGCATGGATTTATTGAGACCTCCCAGATTCTGAATATTTAAACTTTGACCTCTTTTTGTAAACCATACTAGAAAATATTAACAAGATGAAAAAATCAAATAAAAAGATGCCCTGGGAGTTCACATATCAATCTGAATAATCTTTACTACAAACATGGAAATACACAGGAGGTAGAAATCTTATGAAAAGTTCCAATGTATAAGCACATGAGGGAGAAGAGGGGTGTCAGAAATACATGTGTGGGGGGCAGTGCTTTTTTCTTGGGATTAAAAAAATAAAGAATTCAAGTGGGTGGCGAAAGCTCAAGAAAAACAATCAAATCAGCTATAGAACAAAAAGAAGTATAATTAGCGACCACAGATAGGAAAGTGTTTAAAGTACATAGTGAAAGAAAAGAACATACTCTCCAAGGTAAAAAAGAACAGCATAGAATATGCATACACAAACACAGGGTTTTTCAAAGTAATTTTATGGGGAAATATGAATTAGCTAGTTAACAGCAAAGTGTCCTTCTGTTGAAATAACAAACAAATACATTTATAGGAGGGATACAGACTTTATATATATAAAATTTTAAGAAGCTTATGTTTTTGTAATGGGGATTAACCATTGATTGACAACCCCATCCCTTTTTATTTTGTTACAGTGTCTTGCTAAGTTGCTGAGGGCCTCACTAAGGTGCTGAGGATGGCCTTGAACTCACCATGCTCCTGCCACAGCCTCAGAACATTTATATTTTATGTAGCAAGAATAATTTGAACAGCCTAATAAGCTGAAATCATTTAAGTTTCCCTTGGTGGAAAAGCAACAACTCATGAAATACATACAAGTGTTCCCTCTCGAAATGGCAAAGTGTGTTTAGGGATTAAAGGAGATCCTCTTCATTTAGGGGTCTCCTGTGTGGCAAATCTGCATGTGCAGAAGAGCAGCCAAAGAAAGTGGGTAAAGTTATTATAAAATGTCAGCACAGTTCCTGGCACAGTGCCGGCACGTTTGTTGATTACTTAATCAGTCAAAAAGAAACTTCTGTGCTCTCATTCTAGAGCAGCTTGACCCTTATTTTTAACACTTTTCTGGTTTTGCCACCTATTTTCTTAGCCCACAAGACACTGGAGAGGGAGGTAAGTAACCTGATAACTAATAGCAGGCTTTGAAAGAGTAACGGACAGGACAGAAAATATGATTTGAAAAAAGCCTCAAGAGAACTACAATCAGTCACTACTTAATGTTGGGATTTGTCCCTGAGAAAGCTCTGTGAAAATGGCATATGGGACAGAAATTTATTACTTATAATCATGGTCTTGCTTTGTTCATCCATTCTTTTTTTTTGGTACTGGGAATTGAACCCAGGGATGCTTTACCACTGAGCTATATCTCCAGTGCTTTTTATTTTTTATTTTGAGACACGGTCTTTCTAAGTTGCTGAGGCTGACCTAGAACTTGTGATCCTCCTGCCACAGTCTCCCAAATCTCTGGGATTACTGACGTGTACCACTGCACTTTAACCATTCATCCATTCTTGCAATAAATATTTTTTGGTCATCCATCTTACTGTTTCACTGTGATTTTCTCATTTAATCTCCTAAGGGAAACTTTTCAGATATTTATTACCCAAAGCTCTCCTATCTGAGACTGTATGACAATACCATGAAGTTGTTGTACCACAGAGTTTTTATCTTTTTATGTCCTGTAGCTTTTTGGAGGGTTGGAAGCCATTGTGTCATCTACAATTATTTTCACCTTCTCATGAATCAAGTTTTCCTTCTTGAAGGCAATATCATCCCCATTAAAAATGTACATTCTACCTTAAGACAGGTGCTGTCCCAGATACTGAGGGTTTGAAAGGTCAGCAAAACAATTTTTGTCCCTGTAGAATTCATTGCTTAGACAGAGATAATTAAAGTAGACTTGTTATAGTGACAAATGCTAGAATGAACACTGAACCAATAATGCTGAGTATCACCTTCAGTCAGGTAGTAAAGGCTCATTTGGAAAGTGACACTTGAAGAGAGGTATGAAGGATGAGTAGAATTATCTAGTATTCACAGTAGAGAAACAGCATGTACAAAGGCCTGTGGCAAGAGGGAACATGGTAAAAGTAAGAGACTTTAGAAGATCTGTATAGAAAGAAACATGAGAAAAAGCAGTGAGACAGGAATAGGAGGTAAGGTAAAGTGTGCAGTGAGACTGGAATAGGAGGTAAGGGGTCTATAGACCATACTAAGGATTTTCATCTCTATTCTAAAAGCAACGTGAAAATAAAAGCTTTAAACACAATCAGGATCTTTGAAATGATCGGTCAGAGTAATCACGCACATTGCTGTATCTTCAAAATAAGTGGTTTTATTAAATGCTCACAACTGTGCCAGTGGTAAAACTTAACAATGATTTTCATTAAACCAACTATTTTTTTTTAATTTAATGCTTCTGGAGCAGATTTTAGTTATTATCTGGAAAATTAATTCTCAATAATCCAAGGAAAAGCAGGTGTGTTTTTACTTAAAGTTAAACCATCTTCTTGGGACATACACAGTAATAAAGAAAATAAATGATGAATTATGCAGCAGATAATTATATCTAAAGTAGGACAAGTAGACCGACTATAAAATAATGGATGAAGAATAAAGGCTGATAAGAAGCCTAAGATATACTATCCTGAAAGCCACAAGAATCTCTCCTCAGCTGTTAGACTGTGCATCCATATATAAGGAAACAAGAGAACCATTGTGTAATCTGCTTCTTTATCCTAGAACACCTGTTTCCTCTAACAGACAAGCCATTTCCATTAGAAACCAGGTAATTTTAAGAAAAAGCAGTAGCAATCACTCAATCCCTATTTTTTGGAACTATAATGATAAGAAGTGAGTCTTCAAGAACTCGCAAACATTGTTTAAATATAAGTTTCCATTAAGTTCCAAGCATCACTTTGAGTAATATCCTTCATACTTTGTGCTTGTGCATGTGTATGCTTGTTGTGTTGATATGAAGTTTAAAAATAAAACAAAAAAATATTTTGAGGGTTTTCTAATTATTAATTTTGGTTTTTCACATAATTCCACAGCAGAAAATAAAAATCTGTTCTTAAGAGCAGACTGCAGCCCAACTGATGCTCCCAGGGTAACCAGAAAGTATATAATATGAAAGATAACACAGTGAGGTCTAGAAGTTTGATTTTTAAGCCGTTCAAGAAAAATCTTGCCTCGTTCTAGCCCAACAATTCAATACTTTGAATACACAACACAACCTGTGATAAAATTTCTTCCGGCAGTTACTTACTTTTTCCAAATGAGGTCAAGTTATATAAAACAATTGACAATGTTCCACAACCCTCCTGAAGATGGCAGAAACACGGCCCTATGTCATTCTGGAAAAATAGGATGAGCTCCCCAAACCGACAGGAGTCCCTGAGCCAATTCTAGGGCCTTTGGAAACTATCCAGTGGGTGAAAAGCCAGGTCTGAAAATATTTACCAAGAAGATTCACAAAAGGTCAGTCACGACGGGGCCTCGGAGGACATTACAAATGACTCTAGGAGGGTCTAAGGCGGGAGGTGTGTGGGAACTGAAGGACTGAAAGGTCTGGCAGGGGTCAGACTGGTGTGGGCCAGGCATCCCCCAGCCCAGGAATTCATGGCCCACACCAGAATGCTCTCCACTCAGACATTCTGGCACTCCCTGTGGCTGCACACTGAGTCATAGGATGTGGCAAATAGGCCAGCAATTATCATTCTGGCATTTCACAAAGTAGAAATCATGGGGTTGCTTTTGTTCTATTTGGTGATGGCCAAACTGGCAAAGAGCAGCACAAGAGATGGCGGGAAACTTTCCTTAAGTTTATTCCCCAATGCCCTTTTGGAAGTCCACTAGAAACCTGGGGTGGCATAGAGTGCAACTGTTTTTATTATAGGAAAGAAAAAGAGCAGTGTGTACCAGGGCTCCAGGGCGGCTCTGAATCCTGCTTCAGGACCTGGGATGCTGGACTCGCTCCTGTCTCCTGCTTCCTCCCTCTTTTAATGAAGACCCTCCATCCTTCTCGCTTTCAAAGAAGGCCAGGGCTCAGCAGTGAGGCTTTTGCATGGAGCAGACAGTGGCAACAGCCTGTTGGCCGCCCCTCCCTGCTGCTTGGCCCTCCACACGCTGCCCTCCGCAGCATCCAGCTTCTCCTGAAAACCCAGGTCTCAGTCGCTCAAGTGTGCACCCTAGCACTCCTTAAAACCACAATTTCTAAAATTACACTTTATGGTACTTGTATTTATATAGCAAAACAATGTGGCCCTAAGTTATTAAAATAAGCTTTTCCTATTGGAGGTACAAATATTTGTCCTACAAATATATCCATATACATAATATATAATACATACATATGTATTCATCTGGATATATACACATATATGCATGTATATATTCATAGATACAATATCCATATATACATTTTTATATTATTTATATTATATGATATGTTTCATAATATATAAGTAAGCTTTATCCATTTATCCATGTACAATCTTAATTTTGTAATTTATAAAGTACTAGTTTATCGTGGAAAATTTGTAATTTTACACACTGGAATCTAAAAACCAAGGATATTAACAGTAGCATTCATGTTGTCACTTTTTTTTTAAAGCAGACAACTTGTTCATGCAACTTTTTCTTAAGAAGAGCTGTTTTCAATGACATTTAGGTTAAAATTAGTGAAAAGTCAGACTTCTATCTTTACCTAAGATATTTGGTGAAGATGAAATTCTGTGGCTATCATTATTAAAGAAGCTATCCTACAGCTGCAGACTTATTTCCAGTCCTCAATAGAGCAGAGTTTGTTGATTTATTTCACCTCAGTAGATGCTAATTTATATACTATAACTATGTATAATATCCTTCTGAACAAATGAGCAAAACTCTTCTTTATTGTTGTTTGAAATTATGGGCAGAGGGGGGAGGGGGGAAGAAATGAAGAAAACTTAATTATCTTAGTGGTTTCCAAAAGTTAAGAGTGGCCTTCCCTGTTGCCATGGTGATGGGTATCATGTTTATAATAATGGGATTTTCAAAGAAATTGAAGTTCATTAAAATCACCAATTATAAAGAAGTACTTTTATTGCAATATCCCATTAAATTTATAAAATTTATGTATCCTCAATATTACACTTTTAGTAGTATTTAGTAGCAGATTTTTCCTACAATATGTTTTTTAATGTCACCTTTAAAAGATTAATATTTTAGAGTATTTTAAAAGAAAATACAGATTTCTGTTCATTGCAGTCCTGTTGGAGAAAACATAATTGTTTAACAGTTCAAAATATGTTTGTGGTCATGAAGAAAGGTTAAAAATCTGTCATTAAAAATCCAATTGTAGCTAACATTTTTGAGTGTTCATTATGTGTTCAACCTTCCTGTAGGTGACTTACATACAACTTATTTGTTTTGGGAGATGGAAATTTAGTTGGCAGATTGAACAGAGACTGAAATAAGTTAATCATATTTTGATTATGCAGAAAAATAAAATGTATTGATCAGATGTTTCACCCAGTGAAAGAGAAGAAAAAAAAAGGAAAAAAATCTTAGAGTGTTTTTTGTCAATGTTTCTAATTCATCCTGAGATCCCTTTTATTTGATTAAAAGGTAAGTTTACTAGGAAGGAATGGCTAACAATTATTGGATATTTTTTCTTCTTTTTTGAGATGGGGTTGCACTATGTTGTCCAGGCTCACCTTAAATTTCTGGACTCAGGTGAGCTTACTGCCTCAGCCTCCCTAGCACACACCACCACACCCAAAATTACTGAGTATTTTTAAACTGAGTATTACATATGCTACCTAAACATCTTACATTATTAAATCTGCACAATATTCTTTCCAAAATTTTCATTTTCAGATTAAAAACTGATGCTAAAGAAAGTAAATAATATGCTCCAAGACTTTATTTGGGATTGAGGGATGGATTCCAGATTGTTCAGTCATTCTATCCCAGAACTGAAGGTCTCAACTACGTGAGTCATTTATTTTCATAATTATAGTAGTCCCCCCTCCTCACTCCATTTCCCATCATTTTGGTTACCTGCAGTCAACCTGTCCAAAATATTAAATGAAAATTCCAGAAATAATTCAAAACTTTTGAATTGCACATTGTTATTAGTAGCAGGATGAAATCTGTGTCATGCCACTCTATCCCACCTAGGACTTGAATCACCCCTTTGTCCAGTGTATCCATCCTGTATATACTATATGTCTTTTAGTCACTTGGTGGCCATTTTGGTTTTCAGATCAACTGTTGCAGTATAGCAGTATTTGTATATAGGTTGTGGCCCTATCTGTGATTTCAGGCATCCACTGGGTATCTTGCAACATATCCTCTGCATATAAGAAGAACTACTGTATTTTATTAAGCTATACAGCCTTTTCTGGTAGATATAGTCATAAATATTTTGTCTTTATATATATATATACATATACATATATATATATAATTGTGTGTGTGTATATACACACATATATTTCTTCAGTATCTAATCCCTCTTCTTCAGTCTTAGAAAATAGAATAGGAGAACAATGGAGGCAACTCATAGTGGTTATGATAGTATAATAGCTATGTCTTTAGGCTCTATGGGAAAAAAAAAAGAAAATATAAGACCAAGAAAATAATAGACCAAGCCTGGGTCTAAAAACTCCTCAAAACTTAACAATAAGGCCAATGAGGTTTTTTCCATGTATTATTTAGAGTATAGTATCTTTTTCGTTTTGACCATTTAAAAGGCAGCTATGAATACCGAGACCCCTTCCAACAAGAATCTAATTTTCCTTTGTATTCTAACATCTTCACATCAATGTACACTGATTGAATTTAAAGTCATATATTTAGTTTTTGTTGTAAGCAGGATCTGTTATACACTCTTTTTTTCTCTTTCCACATTTTTATTGGTGCTTTATAGTTGTCCATGGTGATGGGATTTGTTGTTGCATATTCATACATGCACACAACATAGCAATAAAATTTAGTCAATATCACTCCCCTGTGCATCCTGCCTCTTTCTGTTATACACTCTTAGATTTCTGTTCACTTATTCAAAGCTCTTTACAGAGCACCTGTGATGTACCAGCAGCGTGTGAGGTACTGTAGATGTGAAGATTAACACAAAATGGTTCTTACCTCCCATAGCTTAATGGAGACTATGGGAGGCAGATGTGTAGATCTCAGTTAGACTGTACTGTGCCCAGTGTTTCCAAAGTGTAGAACAAAGGACAATGGGAAGTCATAAGATGTGGTGACTACAAAAATCACAGTGCTTCATGCCATGAGGCCACTAGATTTAGTTCATATACAACATGAGGAGACCAGGAATCTTCTGTAAGAGGGAACCAGTGCTAAAGCATGTTTAGGAGAAGTACGAAGTTCAGAGTGGTCAGGAAAGGGGCAGGTAGGTGATGGGGTGAAAACGTATGGGGTCAGACTATGAAAGAGCTTTAACTTTATTCTTATAGCCAGTGGTTGCCCAAATCTTTTGTTGTGCTCCTCTGTTAGCTTGAGTCACCCAGTCTATGTATATTTATCTGTTTATAGGAAATACATGCACATTACAAAAACACATTAAAAGTACAAATTTTGAAATTACAAGATAAAAGATAAATTCAAGTAGCGATGCTAAGACAATGGGTCCAACTGTGAGTGCCTCACATTAGAAACGACTCCTTTAGGCAATGGCCATCAGGGAGAGATGTGAGAAACGCAGGATGGGAGCAGCTTTAAGGGACTGAATCGAGGAGAAGGGAGGAGCATGGGTGGGAAGAGGAAACCAGGCAGCAGAGAGAGATCTGGGAGATCAGGAAGGGCCCAGAGTGTTCTTCCAGTAGAGATGGTGGGAAGCCAGCTTGAACCTGCAGTGGAAAGTCAGGCTGCAGCTGAGGAGGGAGAGCGGGTGGGGAGTGTGGGTGCCAGGGTTTCCTGAGGTTCTATGTCCACCTGCCATGGCTACTCAGACACAGTTCCTAAGGGTACTCCTCTTCTGCATGCTTTTATCAAACTTTGTTGTGGAAAGAAAAAGAAATGAAATGAAGAAAAGAAATTTTAAAAGGGTTAGTATAGAAACAAAAATTTGAAGAGTTCTGTTGAGTAGTACACAGGCAAATGTTCACTATATTAGTCTCCATATTTCTTTCTGTTTTGAAATTTTTTAAAATACAGCTTATTTACATGCTTATATTTTAAAATCAACTTCATTAACTAATGGAGAATTTTGATAGCTGTGATTATTAAACATTAAATTCCCCTTGCGGAAACTGAGCAATTTTGTTAAATTTGGCAAAATGTTGACATGTGAGAATTTCTTACCTTAAAATGACTAAACATTTCATACATCTGCAGATAGGTGCAAAATTCCTATCAACTCCCCTATTCTGTTACAAAATTAATGAGTGTTCAGTGAAGCTATAACAAAGAATTTTCCTCTGGGCATGTTATAAAAACATTTCCAGTTCTCATCTGAATGCAATGTCTTGTGCGAGAGCCAATGATTTGAAAAATGCACATTTTTGAAGATGACGAATACCATACAAAAGAATTCTTTTGATTTTTCTCATATTTAAAACCCTGTCCTCCCTTATCAACTCCTATCTTATAATGAATGTCTTCCTAAGGGAGGGCTGAGGAACAATTAATGATTAAATTCAGAACATTCTCCTCCTTTCACCAGACTACATAGGGATGTGGAGCTGCCATACATTCTGAATATCACCAGAGTACTCAATTGATTCTACTGTATCTTCTTCATAATGGATGATTTTGTCCAAAACTGATACCTCAAATTACCTCAGGAGTAAGGGATTTGCTTTCACTCTGACAGCTTTTCAATTACATAATAATGCCAGCGTCTGAATTTCAGATCTGATTCATGGTACATTCATTTTAGTCTCACTATAAGGGAAAAGCAGTTTTGGAAAGGCGAGATATGAGGCTGTGGAGTGCAGAGAGTCATATATTCATGAAATAAATCATCATCCATGCACTTGGAGTTGGTCCATTATGTTCCTTATGGTAAAAATGTAAGACTTTCATTTTATCTTCTCCACTTCCCTTTTTAAGAGCCCCTATGAGAATTTTCTATATTTTATACTTTTCCATTACATAACTATTTGTTATTAAGCTTAATAAATAAAAATACCCGAATTTAAGAATCTGAAGATTTGTACATCAATAGTCTTACTTAAAAATTTTAATATTTTACAGAATAATAAGAAGTTTCAAATGTAAAACTTAATACAATAAGTTTAAAATGTTCATGGTCTCCAGAAAGAACAATAAGAAACAATGAAAAATGCAAATATGAGAATCACAGAAGCAAAACCTTCCTGCTTTGTATTCTCATGGAGGAGAATGATTTGCATGAAATCTAATACCAACGTGTTTGGGGGCTAGGGAGGTAGCTTAGTGGTAGAGCACTTGCCCAGAATGTGCAAAGTCCTGGGTTTCAACCACAATACCAGAAGGTTGGGGGTGGGGGTGCATTATAGCATGGATTCAACTATATTTTCTTTTAAAAATTTCTATTCATATTTTATAGTATTTGTATCTAATTGAAAATGAACTTTTGTTCTATAACTTCTAAGATGTCAATTATGCTGCAAAAGAAATGGATACTGCAATTAAAATGTCATCACGTCACATTTTCATCATATTTAAAAATGTATGCAGTGAAGGACAGCCTTGAGCCTGCTGAAGTTTCGAGGTTACCGAGAAAAATTACCTTGCGATCACTGGTTTGTGAAGAAAGCTCAATTATATCAACCATAGACATTTCCTGCTCATCACTCTTTGTAATTGATGGTATCACTGTATCAAAGAGAACCTACTATAAGCTGACTGTGGAATCTTGGGCAAGACATCATTCTTTAAACCTCAACTTTCTAGTATGCAAAGTGAAAACAAAAATCCATCTATATGTATTTATCAGTTCTACCTACCTACCTACCTACCTACCTATTACTCATCTCAATATTATTAAATGGTCACTGTTTTTGTAAACAACATAATAAGGTCCAACATGCACAAGGAACAGGCAGGAGCATCCGATCGAGCCATACTGGAACACCAGGTGTTGGCTACAAGGTTGCTCTATGACCTCTGAGTTCTTAGAATTAAGTACTTTTCTAAATTTTTCATCCTAACTCCAGAAATGTCCACCCTACATCTACTCATCAATTGCAACTACATCAGGAAAAAAAAAACATAGGGACAAAGAAAGGGACTGATAAGAGCATATACCATTCTGGAATATATAAAATTATACATAATGTAGTAATAAATACTGTGATGATTTATTTATTTATTTATTTTTATCCTGGAGATTGAACCCTGGATGCTTTGCCACTGAACTACATGCCCTGTCCTTTTTTTTAAAAAAAATTTTGTGACAGAGTCTTGCTAAGTTGCCAAGGGTCTAAGTTACCAGGGCTGACCTCAACCTTGCTATCCTCCTGCCTCAGCCTCCCACATCACTAAGATTATAGGTGTGTACCGCCATGACCAGCTAGACTCTCTTTAATAAACCCATCTATTCAAAGTCAGAGAAACAAACAAGAAGATTGGTATAAAAGCCTATTTCAGTCTAAAAAGGGTTGGACTAGGTAAAAAGCTTGCTAGGACAGCTAGTTTATAATCCTCCTAATCAGATGATGAAGACCCATAAACACATGATTAATATCAGCCCTGTTTTTTTTTTTTAGGATATGAAGAGATAGGCTTCTATGAGAATTAAATGAGATCACTTAAATAAATCCAGGTAAATAATTTATCAGTGATTTGCATAGAGGAAGTATTCAATACATGTGAGTTGTAATTATTTTCTTCACTAAAAATGTAGTGTCTCGAACATAGATATATATTTACTAAACAGATGTTGATTTTCTTTGACTTTAAATAACTTCATTTAATCTCATACTGAAAACTGAAATCACAATTCCCTGGTAATTCTTAAACAGTAAGCATATACTAAAGAACACAATGAGTGGAATAAATGCTTTACAACAACATTTTATGCAGCAATTATTTTAAAAATAGTTAACTTCTGCCTGTACCTATGACAATGTATACTGAGGTTCTAGCATCTACTATAAAATTCTTCTCACATATCTCTTCCATAATTTTCCCTTCTGTCTTTTAAATTTTACTTTTGAAATCTCTAGTAGGTACCAATTAGACAATCAGATGGAGGTTAGTATGGATAATTATTAAAAACACAAGTGTTTAATAGTTCCAAATTATTATATTATTTGAAATTTTTTTTTAATTCAGGTGTCCTGAGAGTCCATTGCAAATTGGAGAGAAAAAGATCTATTTCATGTCCAGATGTTCTTTTCCATTTTTTATGTCTCTACATTATTAGAGATCCCAGATACAGAATACCAGAATATGCATTTCAGAATACTCAAGGAATGAATGCATAAATGTATAGGGGTTTGAACTTTCCTTCAAATAAACTGAGACGCAACTGCTCATTTGTTGCAAAGATATCTGTCATACTCACTTTGATAAAAGAAGCAGACCGTATCACCAAAAAAAATATAAAATAATAAAAATGGACAGTATGTAACTGTGATATGAATGCATAAAACAGATGTGTGGAAGTCTAGTTCACTGAATCCTTTCCATCCATAAATAAAGGAAGTAGGGTTAAAATTGTTGGAGGACCTCTAATATTTGCAAAAAGAAACAAAGATGAATTACTTTTATAAAACTGTTTTGTACAAGCAGCTGCCAATGTATCCAGGTGTTTGCATACAGAATGAAATCTTGGAGTCTCTACATTTTTAACATCCATTACTCACTATTTTCCCCCCAATATGCAAAAAGTAAAAGCTAAATAAATCGTATTTATTGGTTGATGCTAAATCTAAATTATCTATGTTTCTAGAGAAATACCTATGTTCCAGGCAGGACTCCCAGCCACTCGCTCACACAGCACCTCCGGCCACAGTGCCTGAGCAGGACCACTGGCATCAGCACCTGTGCAGGACCTCCAGCCACCACTCCCATGTGGACCCCCAACTACCAACATGGAGCTCCCAGTCACATCCATCTTCAACCATGGCCATAGTGCCCTACACACAGTAGCCTACACCTGGGACACTGGAGAGGTTCTGGAGACAGCCACCAGCCACAACACTGCACAACACAGAGCCTCATCTCTGAACTTGCCGCCTAACACCAGTACCCAGACCCACCCAACCCAACACCCCATCTCTGAAAACAGCCGCCTCCATCTTGGGACCCCTTTGGTACCATCTTTAAGTTGCGACAACTCCCAACTTGGGACACTGGCTAGGGCCTAGAAGCAATATTAAGGTACCTAGATTTCCCAACTGCTCTCCTCCCCTGCAACCACTAACCAGGCGTAGTGCTTGTGGCTACACAGCTGGGCTACACAGCTGATCAGGAGCACGCACAGCCTGGTCCTGAATGGCCATTATAAAACAGCTCTCTGTGACAGGTGTGCAGCCCCCCAGGGCACAGCTCACATGACCTCCAGAGAGAGAGGTTCCTAACTGGGAAGTAGAAAGGAAGAGGGGGAGTGAGATACAGTTTAGAGACTAAATTAGAGACCAAGAATTGCTTGGTATGCAGGTGATATGAGATGAGACCAGGTGCCCACATCACAAGAGGAGGCCTCAAAGGAGATCCTTGGGGTGCAGTCTCCAGTAGGGGGCCAGCAAGTGCTATCTCCAAGAGCTCCACCCCAAAGACCAACCTTCCCACCCTAATAACCTTTACCATCCTGAGGGTGGAGATACCAGCAAACAAGAGACAGCCCCACTATTGGATGAGAAGGGAAGCTGAAAAGATACTGATCGCCAACAAAAACAATCCTTGTATTTTCCTTGAAGTTTTGTTTCTTCTCCTTCTCCTTCTCCTTCTCCTTCTCCTTCTCCTTCTCCTTCTCCTTCTCCTTCTCCTTCTCCTTCTCCTTCTCCTTCTCCTTCTTCTTCTTCTTCTTCTTCTTCTTCTTCTCTCTCTCTCTCTCTCTCTCTCTCTCTCTCTCTCTCTCTCTCTCCTTTTCTCCCTCTCTTTTCTCCCACCCTCACATTCCTAACATTTATGAAACCAAGTACCTTTCATGAATTAGGCTACTGAGGACTGGGACATCTGAATAGTATATTACAGTTGTGTTGTATATTTTTTATCTCCTATTTTTACATTTTAAATTTTTCTTAATTTTTGTTTGTTTGTTTTTGTACTCTCTCTACTGTATTCCCACTGACTTGTCTCCCCCAAATACTTCATTTTTTCCTGCTACTAGCCAACTTCTTTAGATTCCTCTTTCAAGCTTCCTAAGATCTAATAACTCTATATCCTCACCTCCTACCTTCTTAACATCACATCCTACACCCCATCCCTGGTTCTCTCTTTGTCCACCATCAGAAACTGTAGACCCTTTTGCAAACCTACTATTTATACTGTAGATAATAATTGAACTCACCATTTCTGTATATTGGGACAAAACCATAAACATCTTAATAGCATCTATTTGGTTTCAGATTGTATATTGTTTGTATTGGGATCTGTTAATATTGTTCTCTCCACTGAAGAAGAGATATTGGAATCCTGCAGGGACACTATAAGCCTATATAGCAAAAACTGTAATGCCTCGGATCCGCAGTGGTGGGAGGGAAGACTCACAAATAACATGAAAAAACAAAGGAAGAAAGTGCCCAAACAAACCAAGATAATACATTATTAGAAACCATGGCCCGCACAGCAAAAGAAAATACAGAGTAGGAGTTCAGGATGTACATAATTGAAATGTTCTGTGAATTAAAGGATGATATAAGAGAAAAAATACAGACAGCAAAAGATCATTTTGATAAAGAGCTACATGAACAAATACAGAAAGCAAAAGTGTAAATCAATAAGGACTTAAAGGTTCTGAAAAAACAAACAAACAAACAAACAAAAACCCTCAAACAAATAGAAATCCTTGAAATGAAGGAAACAATAAATCAAATTAAAAACTCAATGGAAAGCACCACCAACAGATTAGATCACTTGGAAGACAGAACCTCAGACGATGAAGACAAAATTTATAATCTTGAAGATAAAGTTGACCACTTAGTAAAGATGGTAAGAAACCATGAATGGAACATTCAAGAATTATGGGATATCATAAAAAGATCATATTTAAGAATTATTGGGAGAGATGAAGGCATAGAGTTCCAAACCAAAGGAGTGAACAATCTATTCAATGAAATAATATCAGAAAATTTTTCAAACATGAAAAATGAATTGGAAAATCAAATATAAGAGCCTTACAGAACACCAAATGTACAAAATTACAACAGACCTACACCAAGGCACATTATAATGAAAATGCCTAGTATGCAGAATAAGGAAAGAATTTTAAAAGCCACAACAGAACGGAACCAGATTACATATATGAGGAAACCAATTAGGATCTCTGCAGATTTCTCAACCTAAACCCTGAAAGCTAGAAGATCCTGGAATAACATATATACCACGATTTGAAAGAAAATGGATGCCAATCAAGAATCTTATATCTAGCAAAATTAAGCTTTAGATTTGATGACAAAATAAAAATCTCCCATGATGAACAAAAGTTAAAAGAATTTACATCTAGAAAGCCTGCACTCCAGAACATCCTCCGCAAAATATTCTATGAAGAGGAAATTAAAAACAACAATAAAAATCAGTAGAAGGAGGTATTACACTAAAGGAAAAACCAATCAAAGGAGAAACCAAGTCAAGTTGAATACCAAAAATAAACAAAAATGACCAGGAATACAAATCATGTCTCAATAATAACCCTGAATATTAATGGCCTAAAATCATCAATCAAAATACTTACACTGGCAGATGAGATTTAAAAAAAAAAGACCCAACAATATCCTGCATTCAAGAGACTTGTCTCATAGGAAAAGACATCCACAGACTGAAGGCGGAAAGGTTGTGAAAAAACATACCACTCACATGGACTGAGTAAGCAAGCAGGGATTTCCATCCTCATATCAAATAAAGTAGACTTCAAGTCAAAGTTAATCAAAAGGGATAAAGAAGGACATTTCATACTGCTTAAGGGAAATATACATCAACAAGGCATAATTATAAATATACATGCCCCAAATAATGGAACATCTACATTCATCAAACAAACTCTTCTAAATTTCATGAGTCAAATAGACGAGAACACAATAACTCTGGGTAACTTTAACACACTCTTTCAACATTACATAGATTTTTAAAAAAAAGCTAAACAAAGAAACTATAGAATACAATAATACAATCAGTAACTTAGACATAAAGAGAATATTTCATCCATCAACAAGTTAATACACTTTCTTCTCAGCAACACATGGATCCTTCTCTAATACAGACCATAATTATGCCACAAAGAAACTCTAAGCAAATACAAAAAAAGTAGAGATACCACTCTGCATTCTATCATATCATAATGGCATCAAATTAGAAACCAATGATAAAAAAAATAGAAGCTACTTCAACACCTGGGAGACTAAATAATATGCTATTGAATGAACAATGGATCGCAGAAGACATCAAAGAGGACATTAAAAAATTCTTAGAGGTAAATGAGAACATTGGTACAAAATATCAAAATCTCAGGGACACTATGAAGGAAGTACTAAGAGGAAAATTCACTGCATGGTGTTCATTACATAAAAGAAGAAAAAGTCAACAAATACATGACCTAACATTACATCTCACAGCCCTAGAAAAAGAACAATTCAACACCAAAAACAGTAGAAGACAGGAAATAATTAAAATCAGAGCTAAAATCAATGAAATTGAAACAAAAGAAACAAATTTAAAAATTGACAAAACAAAAAGTTGGTTCTTTGAAAAAATAAATAACATTGATAAACCATTAGCCAGGCTAACAAAGAGAAGGATAGAGCAAACTCAAATTAATAATATCCATGATAAAAAAGGAAATATCATGATGGACACTGCAAAAATATAGAAGATAATTAGAAATTAATTTGAAACTCTATACTCCAGTAAAATTGAAAATATCAAATGCATCAACAAATTTCTAGAGTCATATGATTTGTCAAAACTGAATCAGGATGATATATACAAGTTGAACAGATCAATTTCAAGCAGTGAAATAGTAAAGGCCACCAGAAGTCTACCAACCAAGAAAAGCCCAGGACCAGATGGATATACAGCTGAGTTCTATAAGACCTTCAAAGAAGAATGAATATCAATCAAATTATTCCATAAAATAGAAAAAACGGGAACACTTCCCAACTCATTCTATCAGGCCAATATCACCCTGGTTCCAAAACTAACACAGATATATCAAAAAAAAAGAAAACTTCAGAACAATATCTCTAATGCACCTGGATACAAAAATTCTCAATAAAATTCTAGCAGATCGAATACAAAAATATATTAAAAAGATTGTGCACTACAAACAAATGGGATTTATCCCAGGGATGCAAGGTCAGTTCAACATACAGAAATCAATAAATGTAACTCATCACATAATATACTTAAAGATAAGAATCATATGATCATCTCAATATATGCAGAAAAAGAATTGAACAAAATACAGCACCCTTCATGTTTAAAACACCAGAAGAAATAGGAATAATGGGAACATATCTCAACATTTTAAAAGTTTTCTGTGCTAAGCCCCAAGCCAACATCATTCTAAATCGGAAAAAATTAAAAGCATTCCCTCTGAAAACTAGAACAAGACAGGGATGCCCTCTCCTACCACTTCTATTTAATATAGTTTTTGGAACTCTGCCAGAGCAATTAGACAGATAAAAGAAATTAAAGGGATACAGATAGGAAAAGAAGAATTTGAAATATCCAAAAATTCCACCAGACTTTGAGAACTAACAAATGAATTCAGCAAAGTAGCAGGATATAAAATCAACGCCCATAAATTAAAGGTATTTCTGCACATCAGTGACAAATCCTCTGAAGGAGAAACTAGAAAAACTAGCCCATTTACAATAGCCTCCAAATAAAATAAAATAAAATGCTTGGGAATCAACCTAAAGATGTGAAAGTCCTCTACCGTGAAATCTACAGAACACTAAAAGAGAGAAATTAAAGAAGACCTTAGAAGATAGAAAGATCTCCCTTGTTCTAGGATAGGCAGAATTAATATTGTCAAAATGAACATACTACCAAAAGTACTATACAGATTTAGTGCAATTCTAATAAAAATCCCAATGACATTCCTCATAAAAAAAGAAAAAGCAGCTATGAAATTCATCTGGAATTATAAGAGACCCAGAATAGCTAAAACAACCCTTAGCAAGAAGAGTGAAACAGGTGGCATAACTATTCCAGATCTTAAACTATACTACAGAGCAATAGTAACAAAACAGCATGGTATTGGCATCTAAATAGACTTATAGACCAACGGTACAGAATAGAGGAAATGGAGACAAACTCATGTAAATACAGTTATCTCATACTAGACAACAGTGCCAAAAACATATATCAGATAAATGATAGCATCTTCAACAAATGGTTCTAGGAGAACTGGAAATCCACATGCAGCAAAATTAATTTAAGCCCCTATTTTTCACCTTGCATAAAACTCAACTCAAAGTGGATCAAGGACCTAGGAAATAGACCAGAGACCCTGTGCCTAATAGAAGAAAAGTAGGCCCAAATCTTCATCATGTCAGATTAACAATACTCCTATAGCACAAAAAATAAAATCAAGAATTAATAAATGGGATGGATTCAAACTGAAAAGCTTCTTCTCAGCAAAAGAAACAATCAGTGAGGTGAATAGAGAGCCTACACCTTCAAAGCAAATTTTTACCACATGCACATTAGAGCACTAATCTCTAGGATACACAAGGAACCCCAAAAGCTTAACAACAACAGCAACAACAAAAAAAAACCAAACCAAATTACCCAATCAATAAATGGACTAAAGAACTCTTCTCAGAAGAGGATATACAATCAATCAACAAACATGAAAAAATGTTCAACATCTCTAGCAATTAGAGAAATGCAAATGAAAACTTTAAGAGTTTGTCTCATTCCAGTCAGAATGAGAGCTACCAAGAATACAAACAACAATAAGTGTTGAGGAGGATGTGGGGGAAAGGCACATTCATATATTGCTGGTGGGACTGAAAATTGGTGTAACCACTCTGGAAAGCGGTATGAAGATTTCTCGGAAACATGGGAATTGAACCACCATTTGACCCAGCTATCTGTTTCCTTGGTTTATACCCAAAGGACTTAAAAACAGCATAATACAATGACACTGCTATGTCAATGTCTATAGCAACACAATTCACAATAGCTAAATTATGGAACTAATGTAGATGCCCTTTAATATATGAATGGATAAAGAAACTATGGTGTATATACACAATGGAATATTAGTCAGCTTTTTAAAAGATAATAAAATCATGGCATTTGCAGGTGAATGGATGGAGTTGGAGAGTATCATACTAAGTAAAATAAGCCAATCCCAAAAGACCAAATGCCAAATGTTTTCTCTAATATGAGGATGCTGACTCATAATGGGGATGGGGGAGCATGATAAGAATGGAGGAACTTTAGATAGTGCAAAGGGGAGGGAGAGCCAAGGAGGGGCTATGGGGGAAGAAAGATGGTGGAAGGAGATGGACATCATTGAGTTAATTAAGTACATGTATGAAGACACGAATCGTGTGACTCTAACTTGTGTACAACCAGAGACATGAAAAATAGTGGTGTATATGTGTACTATGAATTGAAATGCACTCTTCTTTTATGTATAACAAATTAGAATAAGTCAATAAACTTAAAAAGAAATACCTATGTTCCTAATTTTAAAGGCTTTGCATAGGAAAGACAGCTATGGTTTTAACACAAGATTTAGATACTTGTTCAAACTAATGTTAACTTTAAAGGCATTTAAAATGTTCTCTGCCCTGCAGGTAAGCTTATTTAACAGGTTAATTTATTCTAATATTATATAATCAAAACAGGATTCGGGCAAACTATATTTGAACCGAGATTAACATAATGACATACCTTTAATAGAAATTCTTATCAGCTCCCTACAATTATCAAATGTTCTAATTTAACTGACAGTCAAACAATACGGAGGATAATTATAAAAATTCCAAAGTATTGTGAAAACATTTTTGCTTTATTATGCTGCAGTATTGGGGGGAGGGGAGTCACCATCCTCCCCTGGGGATATTAAATGATTTTTTTAGCTTAAACAAAGTTTACATCCAATAAGGATCAGTTTTCATTGTATGTGAGATTTCAAGATAAAATTATATTTCCTACCATGTGACCTGTGTAAATTGAAGCAGAAAAGAAACTCATCTTAAAACAGTCACGCAAAACCAGATTCAAGGGACCCAAATGCATCATGGAAGCTTTCCAAAGAGCTTGGAACCCAAGGTGACCACAGCAAGCAAAGATGTTGTGAGCTTAGGATTCAGGAGCCCAAGGCCTTTGGCTCACCCTCCCCGCTCAAGACAGAGCAATAGGGGGAGCAGGTAGTATGCTTCTTTCAGATTTTGCTTCAGAAAATACACAAAGAACAAAATCAGCAACCAATTTTTAAATTTAAGGAAAACAAAGAGAAAAATAAAGACTAGTAGATAAACAAATGTGACGCTTTCTTTGCCCAGAGAAATTGCTTTGCATAAAAATCCAGGATGTTTTTGGAGAACATCTGTGGTAGGCAGGGGGGGAGGGCAGGGGTGAAGTATGAACTTAATGAGACCCTGAACCTGAATCACTGATACAGTTATAATTAAGGACATGATCTTGAACAAGCCACTTAGCCTCTGTGCCTTCAGATCTTCAATTAAAATGATACAATTTAATATCCTAATTGGTTCGTGGTAAAAATAAAAAGAGTTGGGCAAAATGACATATAATATACCTTCCAAGGTTAAATATTAAATTATTCCTTCTTTTTCTTTTGGCCCTGGAATTTGAATCCAGGGCTGATATACCACTGAGCTATATCCCCAACTCTCTTTTATTTTGAGACAGGGTCTCATTAAGTTGTCTACTTTGTGATCCTGTCTCAGCTTCCTAGGTAGCTGGAATTATAGGCATGCACCATTTTCCCAGGTTAATTATTCTATAGTTATGGATAGTTTTTTTTAAAAATACTGGAAGAAACTGTGCCTAAAGAGTAATAAGCAAAATAAGCAATTATATTAGAGATTAAAAGTCTTGCATGTGTGTGTGTGTGTGTATTATATATATATATAATACACACACACATACACACACACACACACACACCAGGGATTGAACCCAGGGATGCTTAACCACTCAGTCACATCCCACATCCCCAGTCCTTTTTGATATCTTGAAGAAGGGTCTCACTAAGTTGCTTAGCACTTTGCTAAATTGCTGAGGCTGGCTTAGAACTCCTCCTGCCTCAGCCCTTACAAACTGCTGGGATTACAGGCTTGAACCACCTTGCCCAGCCTTGCTCATATTTTCTTATTTTTCAATTGTACAAATTTTCTCTAAATCTTTCTTATATTAAATTTATACATGAAAACATTGATGTTTAGGAGACCATAGTTGATCACTATATAATGAAGTAGGGTTTATTCCTTAGTAAGCAAACGCACTAATTTTAATTATTGCTGTGACTTTAGAAGGGCTGGTTATGTCTACTTTGAATGTCTTAATCGCAGGGACTCTTCCTGCTGAGTGTGGAGAAACACTGAAGAAGCCCTCACTGTTGAAGACGCCTGTGGTCTCCATACCAAGTCTCATCCTCCTCTGTGTGAAAAAGCCCTTCTCTTGCTCCCTCTCTCAGGACTGCTTAGCAGAGCAATAGAGTACTCAATATGCACTTGCTTTATATCACTCATCAGTTTGTATCTTTTATGATAGTTAATTATGTAAATGTATCATTTCCGCAGCCTAAACCAAAAACACAGGAGCTGGAAGATATTTTATTTACCTTGGCATCCTCTTCATGTATATCACAGAGTATTGAGCACAAAGCATTCAATAAATACTTGTGGAGTGAATAAATAATGCTCCTATCTCATGTTGGATTTTTGCCTCCATAATGGTTAACTTATATTTTATTTATTAAATAAAAACTTTAAATGTTAAAGCAATGAACCTTATTATGTTATAGCCATATGATGTTACAGTCATCTTGAAGGAATTCAGAGAGGAAATAAAAGTAACTATAATATGTTAATAATAAAATGTATTTATTCTTAATGTACAAGAATAGTTTATCTGCTATAATAACATTTTAGGTATATAATGTTTATATATATATATATACATATACATATATGTAGTATTATTTCATAACAAATAGTTAATTTAGAGGTACCTAATATTGTTGAGAATTACAGTGATGAACAAGGATAATTAGGTATTATCAAAAGCTTATAGAAACACTAGAGAAAGAAATTTTCCAAGTAAATATTCACATGAGTGAAATGCAGTTTTAGATACATGACCATTTTAAGTGGTTTTGAAAAATAAAATTATAAAATGTTCCTATTTATAAATATTTACATGAGTAAAATGCAGTTTTAGATATACAACCATTTTAAATGGTTTTGAGCAGTAAAATTACGAAATGTCCCTATGTATTTCTCCTTTTCTTGAATATGTCTAAGAAATATTCTTCTTGGTATAGTTTAAGTGAAAAAATAAATAAGATAAAGGCAAATTCATTTAAGAAAAAACAATGTAAAACTAGATACATTTTGATTTTTAAATTCTAGAATATGATATACATATGGAGCTTCAGAATGATATTTCTCAAGTCCCAAATCTTGTATTATTATTAAATAAGAAATATACATCAAAATATATAGAATATGAAAGCCAGGCATGGTGGCACATACCTGAATCCTAGCAACTCAGGAGGCTGAGGCAGGAGGTTTGCAAGTTTAAGGTCAGCTTTAGCAACTTAGTGAATCCCTAAGCAACTTAGTGAGACATTGCCTCAAAATAAAATATAAAATGGCCTGAGAATATGCCTCAGTGGTTAAACACTCCTGCATTTAATCCCTGATACCCCAAATAAAAATGCATAGAATATATAAAAATTTTTGAAAAGTTATTCATACACAAATAGCAAATAATGTCCACAGGATTCACAAATTCTAAAGATTAAAATTATATGTTCTCACATGCATTTTATGTATATATTAATATGTTATACATGCCATGCTATTCTGTAACCTTTTTTCATTAAAATATATTTTTCATATTTTCCTATTAATACTACATAGAATTCTAATTTACAAATCACAATGTATTCAATAATCCCTCTAGTATTGACATTCATATTATTTCAACATCTACTATAATCACAATGTTATAATTACTAACCTTATAAATAAACATGTATGCATTGTTATGCTAAGGTAAATTGTTATACATACTTTACTAAATTATAAATGAATAAATTAATCATAATTTAATATTTTCATGATGGCTTAAGACCATTTAAAATAAATCACCATATTTACTGCAGTATAAAGTCGTAAGTGCTTGCTCTAGGGTCAAATGACTGAGCTGAAAGACTGGTGGCACTGCCCAATAGCTCTATGTTCCCAAGCAAATTATTTTGATTGATGGAATATGAAATCTTCCTCTGCATGGTATAATTGATAATAACATTTATTATATAAATGATTAAGATGAAATAAGAAAATGCACAGAAAACATACTGTTCTGAATCTTTTAAGATTATGAATTGAAAAGATAACTAAATTACCTATATCAGTGTATCATCATAATAATTGCATTAGTTGGTGTTCTCCAGAAGAATAGCACCAATAGGACACATGCAGGTTTATGCAAAGTGATGGATCATGAAGGATTGGCTCATGCTATTCTGGAGACTAAAACATCTGTCATCTGCAAACTGGGATTCAGAAAAGCTGCTTAGGTAGTGCAACTTGAAGGCCCAAGAACCCAGGGAACCAATGAGTTTCAGTCTGAGTCTGAAAGCGAAAAAATGGGCGACTAATAGTTAAAGTCCTGGTCTCAGTCCCAAGGCCCAAGTACCAGGGGTACTGATGCCCAGGGTAGGAGAAGATGGATGCCCCAGCTCAAGCAGGGAAATTGTTCTGCCTTCATCTTTTTGGTTAAATCCAGGACCTTAAGAGATTGGATGAGGCCCACCTGCATTGGTGAGGAAGGCCTTCTTTAGTTAGTCTACTGATTACAAGTTGACACATGTAATAATCTTCACAATAATCATGGTAGATACCAGAAACCGCTAAGCTTTTCACCTATGTTTATGTATTACTCAACAATCTCAAATTAAAATTCATATTTGGTTTTAAAGTATGCTTTATTTTATTTACAACTTCAAGAGTATGTGTGTGCATGTGTGTGTATCAATACATATAGTTAAATATTTATATTTGACACAGATAATTTTACCAGGATGGGGCTTCTAAGGAAGATTTTTAAACTTTACGTGTACGGTATTAGTTTTTTTCTTAATGGTTGTGATGAGCCCAAATAACTTATTAGATAAGGATCTAGGATACAGTATGTCCTCTGATAAAAGGATTGGTCTTGTGCAACAAATAAATATCCCATATTCTAAACAAATGTAATATAGTCTATTGTAACTTCATGGGAGAAAATCCTGCATATACTTGTAAGCATAGGACACAGCTTCCTTTTATAGATAAATACAAAGATTTTTTAGCACTGTTTTAAAATACTGTGTAGAGAACACAGTACAATGTAAAACCCAAGCATACACTGTCATATTCAGAACCTCACCAAGAACTGTTCATTGATTGTAAAATTACTACCCCCAAAAGAAATGCTTCTCAAAGTATTTGAGCTGACAATATAAAACACTTTTATCAGTCTATATTTGTAGCTGTCATATTTATGGTGTGTCATATGTATTGCTGCAAGCATATAACTATTTTATTAGATTTTCTAGTATAGTCACGCCTTGGCATTTATATATTAAAGTACATACTCTCAAACACCATCTTTTTCTTTTATTTATATTTCTAGTATATATTACTACCTGCATATATGATTTCCACACATACAAATATTATAAAATTTAAGTATAAAATTTTGTATAGTATGTAAACGATATTTTATTATTAATTATATATGTATTATAAGGACTTATATACTTCTAAATATGTTTTCATATATATAAAATTATATATGTATGTGTTTTATGTTTGAATTATCTATGAAAACAGAAGTTAAATTACAAAATATTCATTACATAAAGTGAATACTGGGCATAAAAGTTGAGCACCATAGATTACAAGAAATTTCTCTTCAATAAGAATGTGGCTTTTCTAGTATCTAAAGTAAAGGTAAATGGATATTGATTGAGACATCTGTGGGCTTCAAGAGATTTTCTTTTTATGTCAATTTTGACAGGCTAGAAACACTTGCTTTAAAAAGTCCAAGTTCTTTATTGCATTCTGAAAAACTGAATTTATTACATAAAATGCCCTTTAGAATATGAGTTACCCTAACCCCTAATGACATATTACATGATTATATCACTTTTAATTATTCACATATACAAAGTCCCTAATTACACATGCATGTATGAGAGAGAAAGAGACCTAAAACTATATATAGAATCATAAATGGTCTAAAAAATTTTAGTTCAAGTGGGGCATATTTCGAACATATTATTATTGACTTTCCATTTTATACCATGTCACCTATTTATCTGACTCTATAAAACCATTATCTTAAAAAGAATCCTGTGCTAGGTAAAGTAGTATAAACAAACAAAATGAATTTCTTACAGTTCCCATGCTCTTCCCCACTACCTGCAACACTGCCTTTCTCGACCTGGTAGCTCTAGTAAACTTATATATCCTCTTCTTCAGAAAACCACCTCTTCATGCTGCCAGATGTAGTCATTACCTTCTCTAAAACAATTACATTTAATTGCTTATTTGATGTCAGTAAGCATATAATCTCTAATTTTTTTTCTTCATGTGCCTATTTATTGAGAATGACATTTCCCCATAATCCCAAGAAAAGCCAGCATTTCTACAGTTATGGTAACAAGTTGAAACTATTAAAATTCTTTTATCAGTCAATTTTCATTCTATAGCCATGATCACTCACATACACACACACACACACACACACGCACACACACACACACAAACACAAAAAAAAAACAGAACCAGTTTTAAATCTGTTTTATCAATTAGTGACAACTAAGTTCAACAATTCTGAAAGCCAATTAACAAGAGATCCAACTTTCGAAAATTAACCAGTGATCAAAAGTCTTAATCTATTAACACATTTTGAAATCCAATCAGAAACTTAGTCTTCCTACTAAACCACACTCATAAATTGTGTCATTTTGCTTCCACTGCTAAAAGCCACTAATCACTTACTTAAATCCTACAGCTATCATTTATTGCTGGGTAACAAATTCCCCCAAATGAGAACCTTCAATGAACACATATTTATCTCACACAGTTTCTAAGAGTGAGGAATCTGGCATAGAAAGACTCATGGTCTCTCAGGAGGTTTCAGTCATCCAATGGATCGACTGGGCCTGGTGGCACTACTTCATGTAGCATTACACACATAGACCTCAGTGTCTCACTGGCTGTAGGCAGAAGGTCACAGGTCATTGTTACATAGTCCTCTCAACTGGACTGTTGAAGTGTCTGGGTGTGGCAACTAGTTTTCTCAAAGAAACACATCCCAGAGAAAACAAAGCAGAATCCAGAAAACTTTTTACAACTTGGCCACAGAAATAATGTACCATGACTTCTGTTATGTTCTGTTGGTAACATAGGCCAACTCTGATGCAATGTGAGAGGACAGCACACAAGAGCATGGACATCAGGAAGCACATCACTGAGACCATCTTGGAGACCAGCTTCTGCATTTCCCAAAAACCCTATAAAAGATTATCAGTCAGCTTGGCTCTGAGGGAATGTGCTTCACTAACATGATTCTCTCTTACATAGTAGACAATGAATTCAGCTTTGCGTTTTCATGTCAGATACTGAAGGTTAGTATCATTGTTTGTCATTTCTAGATGTAATTCCAAGATTTCAAGATTTCTTCATTCCATAGCATTGCATTTGACCCATGGACCAAGAGCACTTTCCAATGGGCCTACTTGAACAAAAATTCTGACCGTGTTTTGGATCTGCAAGGACAGGAATTAAGAATATTTCTCAACATTTCTTGCCAACATATAGGAGGACTCTGATAAAGAGTTGTTAAGTAAACATATACAGTTGGAAATATTCAACTCCTGTTTCCTTTACATTATGGACAGGATGCCCTCTTAACATCTTCTCCTCAACTTAAGGACAACCAGTTAAGAACCAAACCCAGTAAAGCTGGGTTTGCGGGTGGAAGACACATCTCAGATTTCATCACTGAAGTACAAGGAAAAATGGCATTCACATAGCACATATTCATTCCTCTAAATGAGAAAATCCATATCAGCATCCTGAAGAAGTTTTAGTAACTCGAGCACAGTTGAAAAACTTTAACTAGATTCAGCATAACATCTTTATCTTTCTCTGGGATGGTTCCCGTGAGTACCGAGTGTGTAAAGATTTAACCAGCTGAACCCTGTAAACATAAAATATTTTCCCCAAACATGACAGCACATTCTCTTCATTTACCATTAACAAAGGAAACCAAACAGGAGTTAGAGAACAGGAGAGATACTGCTGGCCCTGTACAGTGAGCAAAACTAGATGAATGGGCACAGACCCAGACAAGTCCCACTGGACATAAAAATAGAATTTTCATTGACAACATTCTTCTCCTAAAGCAAGCAGGTAAAGCCCAACACTGAACTAACCATAGCACATATGAACTTATCTGAATTACAAGAGGTCATTTCCTATTCTTGAGCAGATACCTGTGGCATTTAAATATAGTTCCTTTCAAATCAGAATTTGGGTTTTTCACATTATAATGATTAATCCTGAAGAATCATCTTTATTCTACAAAAACCTAAAAGAATAGGCTCAAAATTCAGGTTAATTATGTGAGGAGTAATAAATGTATGCATTTCAATAAGTGAAGGAAAACCAGGGCAGGGGAGGAGCATAAATGTAAGAAAGGAAAATAAATCACACACTATCAAATAACCACAAGAAAAAAAATAAGAAAAATTTAGATCAAAATTATAGCTAGAAATCCAAGTAAATATTAGGATGTGCACTGAAAGAGTCTTTAAAAGGGTACCAGGATATAAGCAGAATTAGCAGTAGCTAAAATTATATTCATAATAAATCAGACATACATTGGATTATAATGTCTGATTCTGAGCTCCATCTCTCAAAAGGATGAGCCAATTTGGGGAAAAAAAAATATGTTTAGAGAGAAGTTCCAAAAGGTATGAAGAGGGCTGGGGATGTGGCTCAAGCGGTAGTGCGCTCGCCTGGCATGTGTGCGGCCCGGGTTCGATCCTCAGCACCACCTACCAACAAAGATGTTGTGTCCGCTGAGAACTAAAAAATAAATATTAAAAATTCTCTCTATATATCTCTCTCTCTCCTCTCTCACTAAAAAAAAAAAAAAAAAAAAAAAAAGGTATGAAGAACTACAAGATGGGCTTCTGAAGGATATTTTATTTGGTCTAGAAAAAAAGAGAGAGAGTCATAAGAACATAAGCATAACCTTTGCTTTGTGAATATTGAAAATGTTATACCTGCAATAAAGGGTGTATTAGATAAGAAAGTTTTATGTTACTGATGTTGCAAAGCAGGTCATTCTGAAAAAGATCATCGAAAATCAGACTTAACTGTTAAGGACGTCTGTGTAATTGCTTCAGTCTTTTAAGATGGGATAGATTCTCATTTGGTTAATATACATCAAATCTTGCCTAAAGGCCATGGAACAAACTGAATGACATAAAAGGATACTTTGTACTCTTTTAATGGGTAACACAACAGTGATTAGGCCAGGGAATCAGGTTACAGTATTAATTACATAATTTAAGTAACCATATGGTATAAGGGCAAGTAGAATTTATGATATGAAGTGTACTAAATGATATATAGAAAAGAAGTAGTAGCACTAGAAGTCTTTGCTCATTACTCAGGATATGAACTAATTAGAAACCTTACAGTAATACAATAATATGATTTCAGTTAAAATGGACCATTGGTTTGAGAAAGTAATTTAATCATCCATTTGTATTCTCTAAAGGATTTTCTTGAAAGATAATGGCTAACCTATATCTTTCAAGGTATCTCTATTTAAAATCCAAGAGTTACAGGGCTAGGATGTTACTTACTATAATCTACAGCTTCCTGATTGAAAATTAACGAAGGTCACAAAAGATCAATGAGGGATTGGAACAAAAACTATTTTTGGAGGAGAGTTAGGGGAGATTAAGGACAGATAGAGCATAAGGAAAAACAAGCAAAAACATGTTGAAAGACTAACTTTCCAAAACAGCCTTTCTGAAAATAAGTCTGGCAAGACATAGATCTCTGAAAAAATAATTGAAGACTTTTTTTTTAAACTTGGTCTAAGCTTATAAAATTATCATTTAGGAGAAATTCTTTGTGCATAAGCAAATCAAAGTTATGACTCATGCAGCATTCCAATTATATCCAAACGCTATTAGAGGAATGATGGGATATGAAAATATGGACACACCAGGAAAATTTTTAGAGAATACATGGTCCTAATCCTAGAAGATTTGTTAGTAACCCAAGGCATTTATAGAGCATTCGTAACTCTATTAACTATTCATCTGTTCTTGCTGATGATACATCTCTGAATCTACACAGTGAAATCAATAAACAACAGTGCTCACATTGTGGAGTATTAATATTGGAACACATCATAAATTCCCAGAGCTAGCTTCCCTAAAATGTTTATAGTTAGGGAGTTACTCAGTTTCAGAAAGCACTTCAGAAATAGACTAATCTTTTTCATGGCAAATGCTTCAACTCTCTTGTCAGTCAGTTTAATAACAACTGTAATTCAAAAAGATGCAAGTGTCTGGTCACTTACCCAAGAAGAAGGGGAAAAGACCAGCATAAAAATTTGAAAGATGGAGACTTCAAGTTATGACATAAAGCCACTTGGATGTTTTCTTTATAGTTATTTAATAAAAATATCTGCAAATGGGATCTAAATAAAAACAGAAATCTATAGAATGAAATAGTCATGTTCTGGTAATTTTAGGTGGACAATTGCAAAGAGAAAATAAATAGCAACCAGGGTTTTTCTTCATCTTAAAGAACCTGAAGCCTTAAACTTGAGACATTCTTTTATTTTTTTCATAATTTTCTCTTTCTTTACCTCCTCTTCCTCTGGGCTTTCACAGAATTATGCTCTTAAGTAGACATTCATATGCACCAGCATCTAATCTATTTCGCAGTGCTAGGTATCAAACCTAAGGACTTATATATCCAAGGCAAGCTCTTTACTGTTGAGCTACACCCCAACTCATGACCCTCTTTAAATCATGTCTAACATGCAAGTTTTAAAACTGAAAGAGAAAAATCTCTTTCAAAAATATGACCAAAATAAAAGCTTCACTATTTTATAGCTTTATTGAGGTATAAATGAGAAACAACAAACTACACATATTTAAAGTGTATCATGTGATGAATTTTGGCATGTGTGCATCCATGAAACCATTGCCACAATCAAACTGACAAACATTTCCATCACCCTAATTGTCCCTTACTCCCACTCCCAATCCCCATCACCATACAACCACAAGCCTTCTATCACTATGAGTTAGTATGCATTTTATACAATTTTGTAGAAACAAATCATACAGTGTGTGCTCTCTTTCATCTAGCTTCTTTTACTTAGCACAATTATGTTAGAATTCATAGATACTGTCTGTGTCAATAGTATCAAGATTTTTTCTTTTTATGTCTTAGTGTTCTACATGGAAATATTACAACATGCTTATCAATTCTTCTGTCATTTTAGTTGTTTCTAGTTTGATTCTTTTACAATAATGGATTCTAGGATTACTCACAAGTTTTTGAATAAATAAAAAAATAAAGTTTTGATGGATAAATAGGTATGTAGTGATCAGGTTGTGTGACAGGTATATGTTAAATTTTTTAAGAAAGTGCCAAAATATTGTGTCAAAGTTTGTACCATTTTACATTTTTCAGTGAGAGAATAGTAGGGTTCTGGTAGCTACACATGTTTGCCAATACTTAGTATGGCCAGTATTTTAAATTTGAGCCCTTTGGGTAGGTCGTGTGGTGATATCTCATTGTGGTTTTATATTTCCCTAATGACAAATGATGTATACATCTTTTATGGAGATGCTGGACAATGGTTGAAATTTTCTTTTTATTTTGGGTTTAATTTTAAAAATTTTTATGGGCAATAAAATTTACTACTTTTGATGTACAGCTCTATGGGTTTTGACTTTGTACAACCACTAATGTGATCAAGATACAGAACAGCTCCTCCAAGTCTCAGAATCCCCTCTTTGTAGCAGACCCCCAACCACCAGCCCTAAATTCTGGGCACCACAGGCCTGATGTTTGCTCCTACAGTTCTGTTTTTTCCAAACTATCATTTAAATGTAATCGTACAGTGCATGGCCTCAGAATCCAGCTTCTTTCACTGTCACTTATCATGATGCATTTGAGATTCATTCATGTTGCTGTGTTTGTCAATCCTTCCCTCCCTTTTATTTATTTTTTTGTCCATTCTTTTTATTGATTTTTTAAAAAAATAAATAACAGCAGAATGCATTACAATTCTTATTACACATATACAGCACAATTTTTCATATCTCTGGTTGTATCTAAAGTATGTTGACAACAATTCGTGTCTTCATACATGTACTTTGCATAATGATGTCCATCACATTCCACCATCCTTGCTAATCCCCTGCCCCCTCTCTTTCCTTCCCACCCCTCTGCCCTATCTAGAGTTTGTCTATTCCTCCCATGCTCTCCCTCCCTACCCCACTATGAGTCAGCCTCCTTATATCAGAGAAAATATTCGGCCTTTAGAACACTAATCTCTAGGGTATATAAAGAACTCAGAAAGCTAAGCATTAAAAAAAAACAAATAACCCAATCAACAAATGGGCCAAGGACCTGAACAGACATTTCTTAGAAGAGGACTTAGAATCAATCAACAAATATATGAAAAAAATGTTCACCATCTCTAGCAATTACAGAAATGCTAATCAAATCTACTCTAAGGTATCATCTCACTCCAGTCAGAGTGGCAGCTATTGTGAAGACAAACAACAATAAGTTTTGGTGAGGAGTAGGGGAAAAGGTATACTCATAAATTGCTGGTGAGACTGCAAATTGGTGCAAAAAACTTAAAAACTAAATACTACAGGGACACAGCCACATCAATGTCTCTAGCAGCACAATTCACAATAGCTAAACTATGGAGTCAACCTAGATGGCCTTCAGTGGATGAATGGATAAAAAAAGTGACACTTATACATAATGGAATTTTACTCAGCAATAAAATAGAATAAAATCATGGCATTTGCAGGTAAATGGATGGCATTGGAGAATATAATGCTAAGTGAAGTTAGCCTCCCTTTTATTTAGAGCTAATTTACTGCTTATTGCATTCCATTTGCATGGATGAACAAATCTTGTCTATCCATTCACCCATTGAAGAACATTTGTGTTATTTCCAGCATTTGGTAGTTAATAACTCAGTTATGTACATTCATGTGTAGGTTTTTGTGTACAAAAATGATTCATTAATCTTAAGTAATTACTTAGGAGTAGGATGGCTAAGTTTTATGGTTAAATTTTTTTTTAATTTTATTTAAAAAGTACCAAAATATTTCCAAGGAAGTTGTACTATCTTGAATTCCCACTAGCAACACAATCTCCATATCCTTCCAATCCGGTATTGTTAGATGTAAAGTTGTTTTTTTTTTTAATTTTAACCTTCTTAATAGATAAGTAATGTTATCTCACTATGATTTTGATGTGTATTTCCTTAGTAACTAATGATGTTAATTACCTTTTCATGTAGTTGTTAGCCAACCACATACCTTCTTGTTCTATTTAGTTTTTACAAAGTTCAGTGAATTCAAAGGGGGAAAGTCTTTTCAATAAATACTACTGGAAAATTTGTATATGAATATATAGAAACAAATTTTCAATATAAGACTTGAATCATGTACAAAAATGTACTCAAAACCAATTGTACACTGAAATATAAAATTTAAAATTACAAAATTTCTAGAAGAATATCTTTGTGACCCCAAGTCTGGCCAAATTTTTTTAGCTAAAAATATAAACCATAAAGAAATACAGGATAAATTGGACTTCATCAAAATTTAAAACGTCTCTTCAAAAAATAATACTGAAAGAAAGAAAAGATAAACCATATTTGCAAAGCACATATGTACTGAAGGATTTGTACCCAGAATATCTAAAGGACTCTCTAAATTTAATAACGATCCTAAATATTATAAAATAGCCAACAGCTATAAACAGACCCTTCACCAAAGAAGACACATAAGTAACAAATACTTCAAAAGATGCCAACTCTCATTATTTACTAGAGATATTCAAATTAAAACCACAATGGGATACCAAACAAATGTATCTATTATATCGGCAAAAATTAGAAAGACTGATTAAGTAAGGCTTAATATAGCTGTGGAAAAGAAGTAACTCCTCTCTGCACATGGGGGAACATGAAATGGTATGATCAATTTGGAAAACATGGTAGCTAAGGGAAACGTAAGCACATGTCTACACAAAATCCTGAACCTGAAGGTTCATAGCAGCTTTACCTATAGTAATCAAAAAGTAAAAAATCTCTGTCCATCAACAGGTGAATGGGTATATACACTAGGCTTCCAAAATTCTGCAAAGGCACCAAAATACAAAACAGATAGTTTTTAACTTGCAAACATAATACCTATGAAGTAAAGGGAACCTACTATGTAACACCCAATCTCATCCAAGTGATAAACAAGAGGTAAGCAAGCACAAAGCATCATTTCCTCATTATACAAACAACAAGTGCGGATCTTACCTATATATTTATATCCTTCTTCTCCATTTACTATGGGTCTCAGCCAGGTTGACTTTAGTCTGCCTTTGTTGCCCACATGGGCACCTTTAGGAGGGTAGAGCATAAATAACAGTTCAATTGCATGGGCCCTTTTGATCACTTCAGGATGTGTTAGTGACTTATCTGTGAAAAAAAAAGGAAAAAAAGAATATTAAAGCAGAAATTTTTAAGTTTTAGATATTTACAGTATATCTAACATGTTTAGTTTGGGACATGCAAATTAGAAGCTACTGATTTGAAAACTAAGTGTTACATTGAAACTACAGATTTTCTGTCATCAAAGTTTCTTTGCCAAAAATCTTACTGTTCATATAATTCCTTGCAAAAATTAAAGAGTAAAGGCTTTACTAATATCATCTTCAAGTGCTACCACGTTGCTAAAACTATAGAAAAAAATTAAAATAAACAATGAACAGCAATCACATTGTACATTCTATAACATAATGATCTATTTTTAATTGCTATGAAACAATGGAATCAGATTAATCTGACAAAATTGTTATAACTAAACATAAAGTTTCATAAACTGGAAATACTTAAAGAATTAATAATTTTAGTCTATGGATTTTAAGAAAATATAAAAATGTATATGCTGTAATTGATTTTTTTAATCTGACAAACATTTATATGGCACTTATTAGATACAAAGATTACTTCTTTAAGTGCATAAAAATATTAACACTTTTAATTATCATAATGTACCAATATAGTAGGTACTATTTTATTGTTTCTGTTATGTGAAGAAACTGAGACCCAGAGAAGTTAACTTGCCTAGATTTTTCTGTAAATGCATCAGGTAGGATATGGATATTTAAGGATATTTGCCAACAAATCTTTGTCAATTAAACATGACCTGCATTAACTAGATGTGAAAACTGGAATTAAAAATTAATTTAAATTGTAGGGTGAAAAATAAAATTTGGCTATGGCCTTTGGACCTCCAGTTCGCAATTTCCATTTTTGGTTGCTAAGTCAGTGCCTTAAAATTCAATGGGTCAGTCTTCTGAGCAATTAAAGTGCCTCTACCTAAGAAACATTTCAAAGACAACAGATATGCTAATAATGCAAACCTCCATTTAAAATCTATGTATTCCTTCCTTCCTTTCCTCTTAGTTGCCTTTATTTTGTTAAAAGTCACATGTTCTGGTAAAGTAACAGACAGTATGGTGCAATGATTAAGAAAGTAGATTCCTACTAGCCTCGTTCTGTGGCACACGCCTATAATCCCAGGAGTTTGGGAGGATCTCAAGTTCAAAGCCAGCCTCGGCAAAAGCGAAGTGCTAAGCAACTCAGTGAGACCCTGTCTCCAAATAAAATACAAAATAGGGCTGGGGGTGTGGCTCAGTGGGTGAGTGCCCCTGAGTTCAATCCCTGGCACCCTTTCCCCTCATACCAAAAAAAGAAAGAAAAAGAAAATAGATTTCAATTTTCTGATACTGGCATGGAATCAGCTATCAATCTATTATCTTACAGCTCCAAATCCAACCTTCCCTTACTTGAGAGACTAGAACATTTTTACCTGCCATGTGGCATTATTTTAGGTGTCAACCACAAACGGCAGTCAAGTGTGAACTAGAGAATGAAGGGGATCTTCTTGGTTCTGGATGCTTCTTTTGGCAGGTTCCTGTGGTACACAGTGGCCAGCCAGGAAGGGCAGCTTCCCTGACACCCCCCAGGGCACAGCCTTCCTCTCCCACCACTGGGAGCTTCCTGGAGAGGTCCACGTGCAGGGCCTTTCCATAAATGGGTTTCCCGTGAGCGCCATAGTGTGATATCTCCCTAGGGACAGTTTTCTCAAGAACCCTAGAAAGGGGTTTTTCATGAAACCAACTAGCATGTCCCCTCAGAAGATTCTCCACCACTTACTGAGCCACAGCTACACCTCCTCCAAAACCAAAACACCCTGACGAAAGTTCAGTGTGGGAGCCAGCGGCCTTCTTTAAAATTTCTTCTTTCCATAGGTATTCTGCCTCAGACAGAATTGAAGTGGCTACTACCTATACCTGCCGTTCTCAATTCTGTAGAGTCTTTTTATGCCTTAGTAGATAATAACAGTTACCTCAATCCCTGTCATAGTTAAATACTGTTCTTGCTCAAATTACTACATATTTTTTGCCTCTTGACTGGACCCAATCTTATACAGCTAGTCTTGAGTTCTAATTCTTGAACCATCTTTAGTAGGATTTGAAATATTAAATCAATTATCTCCAGGTGATATATTAACTTCTTCAGTTATTGTTAGATTAAATGATATATAAGCACTAGATATGTGCATTTCTAATTTTCTAATTATTATTATTTCAACAATAATAAAAATTGAGTTGGAAATAAATATGCTATTTCTTTCTTTTTTCTTTTCAATTTTTTTTTTTTTTATGTGTGTGTGTGTATGGTTGGTCCTGGGGATTGAATCCAGTAGGGCTCTACTATTAGCTACATACCCAGTCATTTTATTTTATTTTATTGTTTTTGTTTGTTTGTTTGTTTTTTGTATTTTGTTTTTGAGACAGGGTTTCATTAAGTTGCATAGGCTGGCCTTAAACTGCCTCAGTCTCCAGAGTAGCTGGGATTATAGGCATGTATCCCCAATCTGGCTGCATCTTTTGATTAGAAATATATTATAGAACTCTTGGCTATTTCTTTTTTATATATATCTGGGTGAACCCAGGGGTGCTCAACCACTGAGCCACATTCATAGCAACCCCCCCCCCGTCATGCTTTTTAATTGTTTATTTTGAGACAGGATTTTGCTAAGCTACTTAGGGCCTTGAGGAGTTGATGAGGCTGGCTTTGAACTTGTGATCTTCCCGCAGCCTCCAGAACCACTGGAATTACAGGTGTGTCCTCACCCCACCAGGCTGTTTCTTTTCTAAAATGGGAAACTTAAAAATTATTCTCTTCTCACAAAAAAAAAATCAAAACCAAAACACCCTGACATACGCTCAGATATGTATAGATACTAAATATATCACCTACAAATTGTAGATTCCTTTTCCTCATATGTCAACAGAAGAAAAGGAAACTGGGACTGTTGTAAAGCTGAAGAGTAAACCCTGAATTACTTTTTGACCCTGCTCAGACTTCAAGAAGTTGAGCAGGGGAGATCCTCAGGCAGTGGGCCACTTTTCCAGTTGTGAAGGAGGTGAAGGATGGAGAGTTACATCACAGGAAACCACAGAGCTAAACTAGATACCACCGCCAAGTTTGTCGTAACATACAAAATAAGGAGATAAAAGAGTTCAGGGCTTCTTTCTGAAGTCATAAAGAAAAAAGAAACCAAGGAGGACAAACTAGGAGTAACTGCTGTGCTTAGTGTGGAGGACCACATTGTTTGTAAAGCTTCTGCCCTCCAGAGCATTTGTGTCTAATTCCCTCAGCTTAACATGGATGTTTAGTAACTTTATTTCATAGGATTATACTGATTAGTTTTAATAAAGCACTTCATTTTTCCATAAAGACAAATGCTTCAATTTTAGGCAAATAAAATGTCTACACTAAAATCTAAATGGTGGTAAATGTCGCACTGCCACTTTCTCTTACTGGCTTTCTCTTACTGGCTAAATTTATCTCCAAAAATAAAAAGGTATACTTCATACTAACACCAAGATCACAAGCTAAAAAAGATGGTAATGTAGGCTTTCTTCTACTGTGAACATTATGCATTCATTAAAATGCTAATGTAGCTCCATGGACCTGTTCAGTCACATGACGTTTTCAGTAGAAGGCTACCATACATGAGCTTGAACTGGAAGACAAATAATCTATAATCCACTGAAAATGGCCAGTTTCTAAATGCTCTGCTTTTACTGTCTTGTCACCACACGGTTAAAGCACTTTATGTTGCATTCATTTTCTTTGATTTGAAAAAAATGAATGCCATACTTTTTTGTCATGTCATTTTTATCTAAGCTTTTTTCTGTTCATTAGTAAGTTTAAGAATATCAATTTATCAATATGAAAAATTACATATGCCTTAGATAAGAGAAAGTAAATCTAAAGCTGTCCCATTCTTAAAATAATACAACTTTCTTAATGCTAATTTCTTTTAAGCTGAAATACAAGGTGTTAAAGATCACTGGGAGAGAAAAAGGAACATTAAGATTTAACACCACAGAATAAAATGGTTAAGAAGAAAGTTAAACAACATGCTTCAGAAAAGACCTAACTCAGAGATAAAGCAAGGACCACTGATCTCATATAACAATTAAATACTGATATTACTTCATTTACATAAGAGCATAAATGTCTATTAACACCCCCGTGAGAATAAATAATATAAATTAGAACATGAATTTTTTAAAAAAGTTGAAATATAACAAATTTTTACTCCAAATCCTTTCAGTTCACAAAAATGGGTGCATATAAATTTTGCCAGAATGTTTTTCACTAATTAAAAGGCTAAATGTGGAAATCGTGCCCTTGATAGACATCTTAATAAATTCAGTAAAAAATCTACTACAAAACAGAAAAAAACTAGGTACTGGAGCCATCCAATTCTTCAATTTATTTCTGAAGGTCTCCTTCTTTAGAGGAATAAAATACAAAGAGTTCGCAAAAAATATCTTTTATTATTAATATTTATTAATTTATTTATTTTAATTAGGTATAGATGTAAGCAGAATGAATTTTGATTCATTGTACACAACTGCATCACTATAGTAATGCAAAGAAATATCTTACTATTTAAATTTTCAGATTTTTTCTTAGTTTTTAGACTCGTGAGTAAATTAAATATGTTGCTTTTATAGAAAGCTAAAACACTTTTCCCCTTTTTGTCTGTTCATGGAATTCAGACAGAAACACAGATCATATTACTTTAATTAAAAAATCATATAGTTTCACAACACTAACTTTGATTAATAATTCTAATGGAATTATGAGTATTCCTTAGGAGGAGCATGTTCTTTCTTTTAAAAGCATGTGTGTGAGTGTGTATGTGTGTGCATACATGTGTGAAAGAGTGTGTGTGTATGTGTGTTGGAAGTGACATGAACTTTGCCTCATAAAAGATTGGAGGAGTACTATCATTAATTTCAAGTACTCTATTTTAAGATATGCTCATCACTTTCTCTGAAGGGCTGAGTCTCAAGATGGCCAGATTAAACACATTAACAGGACTTCACTGTGACAGACCAACGACAAGTGCTGCTCCCACCTCAGTCACAACGCTGTCGCTTGTTAAGAATAAGAGTGTCACACAAACTATTTTAAGGTGAGCGCACAGGGGCAGCTTTTATTGGGTTTACCATACATAATATACTAGATACCTTTTTTTTTTACTTTGTTTGGAAGAGTATTTTAATACATTTACCTTCCAGGTTGGAAGCATAAAATTTCCAATTAAGTGTTGCCACTCTTAATTGTTAAATGAAATTTGAAATATCCTGCCCCCTTGTTTTCTCGCCACAAATACTAGCCTTTGGGTCATTTTTCTGTATTTATACAACTCCTTTAGGGGCAGGGAGAAAGTCAACCAATCTTGACATTATTCACTACTAATATTAATTTAAAATGCAGTTGATTATTGAGTTCATTATTTTAAGTATTATTTTTCTAGTCTATTTTAATCCCTTAGCAAAAAAAAATGCAATTAACTATAATAGACTTAACTCTATGCCTTTGCTCAACCATTATGGCAGTCTGACATGCAAAATATGTGTACATATTTTTTAAAAGACTGATCTCCCTTTTCATGACTTAGGACTCTTCCTAAATTGGGGAGGTAAAAATAATACCATTTTATTTCAAACAATGAAAAAGAAATCCAAATAAGTGAGAATCTTTCATGGTGTGGTTTTCCAACTGAATACCAAATTATTATTTTTTTATGTATCTTTAAAATAAATATGCTGTTTTTCAGAACTGGACCATTTCTGGACTTCAGTTACCAGACTTATTGAGGTTTCACTGGTGCGGATGTCTAGAATTTGACCTGCTTAGTATTCATAGAAAAGTTAAGATTACTCTAAATTCATTTGGAAACAAAAGTGGGCAAAAAATTAATAAGACTTTAACTTATTTTAAAAATGGACAATTTCATAACTTCAATCTATTTATAAGTACCAATAGTAATAATATCCCAATGGGAATATACCTTAATCTACCAAGAGTGTGTGTATTTGTGTGTGTGTATCTGCATCATTAGTCGAAATTTCCACAACCTCCAACAACTTTGAAGAATTTTGACAGAAACAATAAATTTCAGACCTAAACGAGAGCATTCTTAGAACAGATACATGTAAAATTTCATATTGGTGAAGTCCTGATTGTACCTCATCTTGAGGTACAATTCTTCTTTACCTATAGACCTATGAAACCCAAGAATAAGTTATCTGCTCCAGAATACAACATAGGGTAGGCATAAAATTGGTTCATACCCAGGCTGCAGTTAATAGTCACAGGCAAAATTTCTTCTAGGGAAGCCTCAGATCTATTTTAAAAATGTTTCAAATGATTATACCAGGCCTGACCAGGTTATCTAGGATAGTGTGTGTGTGTGTGTGTGTGTGTGTGTGTGTGTGTGTGTGTGTGTGTGGTACTTGGGATTAAACCCCGGGCTTTGTGCATGCTTGGCTATAGCTCCATCCCCATGATAATCTTCTTTACTTAAAGTCAATTGATTATGTACTTCAATCATATCTATAAAATCCCTTTGTAGCAACATCCGTCTAGAATTTGATTGAATAACTGGAAACCATAGCCTCGTCAAGTTTAGACATCAAAAAGATCATGAGCTTAAGGATAAAGCTTAATGAAGTTAAGGCTATAGAAAGTATTCTTTGGGAATCCAAATCACTTCTCACAGGTGATAACAGCTGGCAACAGATTCCCAAAACAATATCTAATGGAAAAAGAAAAATGTCTATAATGTTCTCAGAAAATTGTGTGACTCATGAAGCCAAGTGTAAAAATTTCAAGAAACATTTTTAGGAAATATAGTACCCACAGTCTCTTCTAGGAATACAACAAAACAAAATCAAATACTAAATTTTGTTAAAATACAGCCAACAAAACTGAATCAAAATAGAGAACTAAAGAATGAAGAAATGGTGAAATAAAAGGAAGGAAGAAAAGGGGAGGGAGGGAGGCAGGAAATTGTAAGCCTTGAATTTGTTCAAACACACAGAAAAATATAGAATTGCAGGATCAAACAACTAAAGGACTTGTTGAAAAAGGAGAAATGTAGAAACCTTGAAATCATGTTTAAATCATAAGCTCTTTTTAAAGTTAGGGAGATGTTTGGGAAGAGAAATAAAAGGAAGTATGATTTTCTCATTTATCAGTTGGTTGTCAGTGGAGGTTTTTGATAAATTAGGAAATATCTAAGGATTTAAATTTCTAAAAGTACTCTTTAGAAGGACCAAAACAAGCACAGAACCACCCCCGATAAAGCTAAACTTTCAATTGGTAACAAAGTATTTCCGCCAGGCATATCATTACCCTCCAACAATTCAGAGGTTTGGTTACCAATGAAAATGCAAAAGGTTGTACACGTCCATATTTCTGCTGTCTTCATTCACCAGGTGAATTAAAGGTATTTGGAAGCAAAAAAACTTTGTTTCTTTAATTCTCATTACATAATTTTTTGGAAACAGCACACCTTTAACATAATACATAAATACATCATTTTAAGCTATTGTCTAGATCTAACCAAATGTTTAATAATAAATTTACCTAACAATTTGCATTTGGGAGAAAACAGTGAAATTTAAATGTTTTGGGCATGCTGTTTCTTGGAAATACAAAGCAAGGGTTATTTCCTCTTGGTTTTTTTTTTTTTTCCTAAAAGACCAAGATTAATTGCTTGAATAAAGATAGGCCTATGTAATTTATAAATGTGTATGTGGTCCACTGCACGGTATTTAATTTCATAGGATAACAAGCTTAAAGGATAAAGAAAATTAGAGACCTGCTATCTCCATTTTAATGGGGCTTTAAAGAAGATTTTCTAAAAAATATAATGAAACTAAAGAAAAACAGATTAACAGGCATTAAGATAAAATGAATTGGCAGAAATAATAAACAGATTGTTTTTAGTAGTCCATGGCAAATTGACAGGAGATATTAGTTAAATTGATAACAAATATGAGCCCAACATATTGTATTATCTTGAGGAAAGAGGGGGAAAGTTCATATAATATACTCTAGGAAATGATTTCAGATAATCTTCAGAAATAGTACAAACTAAAGAAAACAGATGAATTTGACTAGATGAATAGAGAACTTGGGGGCTGGGCATACAGCTCAGTGGTAGAGCATGTGCCTAGCATGTGTCAGGCCTGGGAAGGAAGGAGGAGCCCTGAGAAGAAGGGAGGAAGGGAAAAAGGAAGGAAGAAGAGGGAAGGAAGAAAGGAAGGAGGGGCTATTAATTAAAAGACTCCCTTACCCATCAACGATTACTCCTCTTTGAGTTAGAAATACCTTTTATAAGCATCATATATAAAATGTTTTTAATACACTGTGATTTGCTCATAGTTGCAATGTTCATTATTTTTCTTTAACTCTGAAACCTAGAGACATTTTATTAACACAACCAGTTTCCCCTGTGAACAATATAACCTGTAGACAGATTTTTTCAGAGCACATACATCCATGTCTCCTTAGTTAAAAGATTAGTATTAACTAAACCTAAGCGCCTGAGAGAATGGTAACTAAACATTGAACAAAGCAACAAGGTAGGGCTAATCTGGATTCCTCAGGCTCATGGAAGTGTGTTGTGTCTGTGTTTAGATATATATTTATGTATATTTCTGAATTTTAGACATATATTTCTCATATTAGTTATCATGCATTTAAGCTTATATACATTCCATACTCCAGGTATCTGAGTTAGAAATTAATATTGAAGTCAATATAATAAACCAGATACTGGGTGATTAAAAATATGATTCTAATACAAGGAAATTATAAGATGTAATACACAAGGCTGGGGAAATAATCAGTGGTAGAGCTCTTGCTTAGAATGCAAAAGACCCCAGGTTTAATCTCCAGCAACACATACACACAAACACACATCAAACATACAGGTCCCACCTGCTGGTCGAAATGATACCTTTCAGCTAATTTAATAGCTCTGCTAAACTTGCCTGTGCTTAGGGTAATTGTTATCTTCATTGGGTAATTTAAAAAAGAAAAGATTCCATGACTTTGCCATTTTTATTCAAATTGTTTCTCATGCATCCCATTCATAACCGGCTAACTGCTGTGTCTCTGATGATATATCCCCAAATCTGAAATCTTCCACTGGAATTTTACAGGATGTTTATATTTCAGGCTATATTGACATGTTTTACTCAGAACTGCAGTTGAAAATAAAAAAAGAATATCTATTTTCCCTCTGAGAAATAGAACTGTCCCTTAATTTATGTTGCCCTATGATTTTTCTACTGATCTGGTAAAAAAAAAAATTCAAGATAATTTATTTATTATAACCCTAAAGACAGCTTATATTTTATATTTATTTAAGTATCTTGCACATTAAGTCCCCAAAACAAGATGTTAAATTCATCATGTTAAAATAAAAGAATTCTAAAATTATTTTTTTTTATTTATTGAGTAATTCTTAAATGCTAGACACTGTGTTTATTAATAGGAATAAAATAGCTCCTTCATGCTGCTGATGGTCTAATAGGATATAAGATAGGTAATAAAGACATAAATAAACAAATACATACAAATTATTATTTCTGTACCACGGGAAAAGGACACAGTGACATTAGAGATGAAAAATAAGACAGTGAGTCATTTGAGATTGGTTTGTAAGAAATTGATTTTTTAGGTATTAAAATCACAAGAGTATTTATAGGGATACAAATATGAAGTATCATCAAGGCACAATGCACAATGTCTAATATCCAATAAATTATCAGCCATGAAAAAGAAATAGGAAAATACAATCTATCCTGAGAGGAAAATGAATCAATCTAAATAGACCAACAAATAACACAAATGATAGAATTAATAGATAATGACATTAAAAGTTATTATAATACATTGCATATATTTGAGAAGTTGAAGGAAAGATTAAACATGTTAAGTAGAGATATGAATGAAATAAAGACTAAAGTCAAACACTTGGACATGAAAAATGTCTGAGATTTAAAAACACATTTGATGAGATTAATGACAGATCATACACTGCATAAAATGGGTGAAATTGATAACATAGCAATAGAAGTTGTGCAAAAACGAACAAGGAAAGAAGACTTGTAAACACAGTTTCAGTGAACTGTGGAACCAACATTAAGGGCCCTAATATACGTGTTAAGTCCCCTAAAGAGAAGAGTGGAGTACAGACAGAATGGAAAATCTGATGAAATAACATCAAATTTTCCAATGTTAATGAAAATAATAAACTTACAGGTCCAAGAATCTCAATAAACCTCTGGAATAAGAAAAATGAATGAAACTATGGCAAAATACATCAATCAAATTGTAGCAAGCTGATGATAAAGAAATAATCTTTAAAGCATTCAAAGGAAAAAAAGACATTTTATAGATTCATGAACAAAGATAAGTATTTGAAACTATGAAGTTTTTAATGCTCTTCCCAAAATAATGGATAGAACAAATAGAAAATCAGTAAGAATACAGAATAATTGAATAATACTATCACCAACTTAGCTACATTGATAAAACACTTAAACCAATAGCAGCATATTACACATTATTTTTAAAGGCACACAAAATATATTACAAAATAAATTAGCAAATTTTGAAGTTAAAAAAAGTCTTAATACATTTTAAAGAATTTAAGACATAGAATGTTTTAAGACTAGAAAGGAATTCAATGAAAAATCAAAAGTATATAGAGTTCAGCAAAATCCTTTAATCCTTGAAAATTACACAAGACACTTTTAAATAACCTCAAGGTCAAAAAATTAGTAAATATTTCGAGATGAACAAATAAATGAAAACATAATATATTAACATTTGCAGGTTGTCAGAAAAATGATGCTTTGGAATCTTCAATACCAGATGCCTAGATTAGAAAAGAAACATTTCTCAAGCTTTCACCTGAAGTCTCTAGAAAAAGATAGGCAAAATGACACCCAAAGTGATACAGAAGAAAAGAAAAAAATACAGATCAGAGCAGAAAAGAGTGAAATATAAAACAGTAATCAATATAGAAAAATCAATGAAACTAAAGTTGATTCTCTAAGAAGATTAAGAGAATTGGCAAGATTTGAGCGTCAAAATAGACCACATACACACACACAAAAAAATCCAATATGAGCAGAGAAAAGACCATATCACTGTAGTATGAACAAGTACTAAAACAACAACAGGATAATATCATAAACAACTTTATGCCAACAAATTAAATGACTGTAATAAAACTTACAACTGCCTTGAAAGACTCAAATCTCATGAAATGGCTTGAGGAGCATTGGTGTTAGTTCTCCGTTAAAGGTCTTGTAGAACTCGGCTGTGTATCCATCTGGTCCTGGGCTTTTCTTGGTTGGTAGGCTTCTGATGGTGTCCTCTATTTCCTTGCTTGAAATTGATATGTTTAAATTGTGTATATCATCCTGATTTAGTGTGGGCATATCATTTGCCTCTTGAAATTTGTCAATGCCTTTGATATTTTCTATTTTTTTGGAGTACAAATTTTCAAAATAATTTCTAATTATCTCCTGTATTTCTGAAGTGTCTGTTGTGATATTTCCTTTTTCATCATGTATATTTGTGATTTGGGTTTTCTCTCTCCTTCTCTTCATTAGCATGGCTAATGATTTATTAATTTTATTTATTTTTTCAAAGAACCAACTTTGTGTTTTGTTAATTTTTTTCAATTGTTTCTGATTTGTTTCAATTTCATTGATTTCAGCTCTGATTTTAATTATTTCCTATCTTCTACTACTGCTTTTGAGTTTATTTGTTCTTCTTTTTCTAGGGCTTTGAGATGTAATGTTAGGTCATTGATTAGTTGACCTTTTCTTCTCTTAAGGAATGAACTCCATGCAATGAGTTCATTGCCCTCACTCCTTCATTCCTCTTAGTACTGCCCTCATAGTGTCCCAGAGATTTTGATATGTTGTATCTGTGTTCTATTTACCTTTAAGGATTTTTAAATCTCCTCCTTCATATCTTTTGCAACCCATTGTTCATTGAATAGCATATTATTTAGTCTCCAGATATTGGAGTAGCTTTATTTTTTATCTTATAATTGATTTCTAATTTCATTCCGTTATAGTGTGATAGAATGCAGGGTAGTATTTGAAGCTGATTGGAGAAGAAACCAGCTGTGTCTATGAAAGAAATTCAATTGCTAAGTGAACACAACTCCACAAAATCCTCCAGGCTCATAAGAGTTCCATGATGAATCCTACCTAGAATTTAAGGGAGAAAGGACCATAATTTTTTTGAAATAACCTTCAGGTATTTGAATAGGAAGAAATGCTTGCCAATTTGTTATTAGACTGAGAATCATTCCAATGTAAAAATAATACGAAGACATTGCAAGAAAACTACAGAAAAATACTGCTCATGAAACTGATGCCAAAATTCTTAAAATTTTTAATAAACTCAATCAGATGTACAGAAAGGATAATAAATCATAAATAAATAGGATTTACCCTCAGGATTCTGGTTTAGTTTTAACAACTAACTTTAAGACTCCAGAAAAGAAGAGCAAATGATTGAAAACCAGTCAAGTAAATCCACCATGTCAACAAGATGGCTGGCTGACTGAAAGCTCCTAGCACCTCCCCCACACACAAAATAACAAACACATATACTTCAACCAGAATAGAATCATTAAAGGAAAACACCAGAGAAGTAGCCAGAAATACTGCAACCCATAGAAACCCAAGATAGACAGAACAGAGACGAAAGCACCCTGTCTCTGCTGCCTCATCTCCCCAGATGTGATCACCTGGGTCAGAACTAGAAAGAACCTACCTTACAAGGAGAAAGCAAGCAAGAAGATCCAGCATCCATCATTACCATCAGAAACATCCACAGTCCTCAATACTGGAGACTCCTGCAGCCCTCATATGCTCTGACCTCAGCCTGGGGAGCTCCCCAGAGCCACAAGCTGAGCTACCACAGAGAGAAGCTAAGGCTGTGCCCCTCTGCCCTCATAGTCCACGTGGCTCCTACTCTTTAGATGTTGAAACCAGAGCCACAGCTAGGTACACCCTACTCTGAGCAGGTGAGTAGTCACTTCACGCCTCCATCCCTGAGGCTCAGCAGCCACTACCCATGGCCACTGCCCACCTAGCAGTACATCATGCTGACTGCTATGTCCTGACCCCTGTGGCCAAGCCACTGTCCAGCTTCTCCAGCACCTTCATCCCAGTCAATACTGGACCCTGCTCTTAGGGCTGAACTAATCCGTGTCCTATGCATTGCCACACATGAGACCCCATCAACCACAAAGATCTCTTTTGTTGTTATTCCCATTTTACGAAGATTTTCTTAAAGGCTCAGAAAGGTTAAATTTGCTGAATGTCCCACCACTCTAAATGAAGCTGTGGTTCCAAACTTAGATATGTCTGATTTCAGTTTGATTTCCCTATGCCATACTCAAAATAATACCACTTTAATTTCTTAAAATGAATATAGTTTTTACTCTTTCGCTTGTTTATAACCAGGATTACCAGAAAACTTTGAGAAACTTCTGCTTTTGGACTACATTATAATTAAGACTACCTGGAAAAGTAATGTTCTGTTTGTTCTCAAATAAATCTGTGTTGGTCTTAGAAATCTCTCTGGTCTCTGTTATCTCCTGTTAGTTACTGGGGTCACTACCATTGGGAGAGCAAAAACAGTGTTATGTAAATGTGCTAGGCAATAGAAAAGATGTACTAATAAGCTTGCTGTCTTCTCATCTGTACTTCCAGAGCAGGCAAGGAAGGGGTCGTTTGCCCTGGGATAATTGAAATTAAAGGGATATGAACAGGAAAAGAAGAACTCAAACTATCGCTATTTGCTGATGACATGATGCTATACTTAGAGGATCCAAAAAACTCCACCAGAAAACTTCTAGAATAAATGAATTCAGCAAAGTAGCAGGATATAAAATCAATACCCCTAAATCAAATGCATTTCTATACCTCAGTGATGAACCCTCCAAAAGAGAAACTAAGAAAACTACCCCATTCACAACAGCCTCAAAAAAAATGGGGGAATCAATTTAACAAAAGAGGTGAAAGATCTATACAATGAAAATTATAGACACTAAAGAAAGAAATTGAAGAAGATCTTAGAAGATGGAAAGATATTCCATGTTCTTGAATAAGAAGAATTAATATCATCAAAATGGCCATACTACCAAAAGCCTTATACAGGTTTAATGCGATTCCAATTAAAATCCCAACAACTTTCTTCATAGAAATAGAAAAAGCAATCATGAAGTTCATTTGAGTTTTCAAATTTCTAATAAATCTGAAGAAATCTAAAACAAAGCCTAAAAATACCAGTTTTTTGCTACTAGTCTGACCAATCAATCCATAAAATAAATAAATGACATCAGAGGTTAGTTGGCTGAAGAAAGAAAAAAAAAGTACCAAAGTGATATCAAAATTGTATAAAATAATTCATGAAAGAAGACTCAAAGGAAATATACCATGATAACTATACTGTGTTTTAGAGATGGGATTTAGGAATAAATTTTAAATTCTTTTTTTTTCTGTAATTTTTTTCTGAAATTCTATGGCAACCATGCTTCTTTTCAAAACATGGGAAAGAAGGAAAAAGGACTGTCCGCATTTTCAGAGGGAGAATTTTAAAAATCAGAAAATTCACATAGAGTCCCTCTTTTAGTTCCTTTTTCCTCCCTGTACATGTCATATTGAGCCCATTTAGGACCAGTCCGGCAATCCTGGACAAAAGAGAGGGAGAGTCCTATGGCTAATAGCCCATGAGGCAGCACAGAGCAGAGCACACAGAGTTCAGAAGAGGGACAGGAATTGAGTCACCCAGGAGAAGTAAGCACCCCAGGAGAGGACTTTGAAAATTGTACTGGGAAAACAAACTGAAGAGTTTGAAAAGCACTGAAAAGTGCTAATAACTAAGGCACTGTGCTAATCAATTTCCTTAATTTATCCTGGCCATCTGAAAAACAATGTGATTTCTTTACATTAAATTAACAACAAAGAATTTAAGAGAAATTTCCCTAAAGCAGTACACAGTATGTGTAATAAATAATTCATATATATATATATATATATATATATAAAATTTACAAGCCAAGATTAATGAAAAGCAGTAAGAAATGAGTGAAAACATTGGGAGCATTTAAATTCTAAAACGTAAGATTATTCTCTAATCCTCTTAGTGTTTTTTTGACTTTTCTTTAATGCTGGTCTTTTAAAATTAAGTAACCCTGCTGTGTGGTAGGTTTTAATTGGTTAATATGTAGTTTGCAAGACAGAAAAACAACTGAGGAGTTCATTTTCTCATAGAAAAGATTAGAAAACAGAGATTCAAACTATGTCATACAATGTTCTTATAGACAAATTAGTTGGGTGTCTTAAACATTCTGAAAGCTAAACCAGAATTTAATAGTTTAGCAGCAAAATCATTTCTCCAAGTGGTGAAGAACAGAGGAATTTAATAATTGATTTATAGGTTGCAAATCGACAAGTCTAACCTATAAAAACTATTTAGTTTCCATTATCCTCTGTAAAATACTAAGTTTGGGGACTCTGCTTTACCACAGATTAAATAGTTTATCTTTTGGGTGCCCTAGGCAGCCATCCAGTCTAGTAAATGGCTAACGTAAGTCATAACAATAAAGCTAGATGGAGGGTTTCTGTTGTTGCTATTTTACTTTCAGCACCACTAGATTATAGTGCAGTGGGAGTGTGAATCCCTGTCTAATGCCTTCAAAATGTTCCCATATGTTTCATAGAGTGGCTTTGACTAAGCGGAAACAAAAAAGTTCTAAATACCTAAAGAAACATTATACTCCCTATGCTGAAAGGCTGTGTTATGGTCAAATATTCAAGATGGTTATAAAATAACAGTTGTCTCTCTGGAGACACACCCAGGAGTGATACAAGCAAGAGTGTTCTGGGCTGAGGTTCTTGTCACCTTGTCTCCCCACAGGGTCAGAGGGTCTTTCTCCACCATTTACCTTTGTCTTTCCAGTGGCACTTGGGGAGGTACTCACTAAAGGTGGGCTGACGGGTTAACTGAAAAGAGAACCAAGAAGTAACTACAAAACAAAATTGGAATCCCCCCTCCTCCAGTTATTTTCCAATCATTTTTTACTGTGGGAAAAATATGTAAAACCAATGTTTATCATTTTTAAGTGTACAGTTCAGTGGTGTTAAACACATTCAGAATTTTGCAAACCATCACCATTGCCCATGACCAGAAATCTCCATTTCATAAAATTGAAATTCTATACTCATTAAAAAAAATTCCTCTTCCTCCTTAGCTCCTGGCAACCAGTTTTCTACTTTCAGCCTCTATGAATTTGCCTACTCTATGTAGCTCATATAAATGTGATCTTACAGTATTTGTCTTTTTATGACTTGTGTCACTTAGCACAATGTCCTCAAGGTTCCCATTTTGTAGCATTTGTCAGAATTTCCTTCATGTTCCAGGCTGGATAATATTCCCTTGTATGTCTACACCAAATTTTATATATAATGGGCAGTTGATTTGCTTCTATGTTTCAGCTATTGTAAATAGTGCTGTTTTGAACATGGAGTTGCACTCTTTAAGATCTGTCTTTAAGGGCTTTGCTTTTTGGTTTTTGTGTGTTTTTATTTTTATTTTTTTGGCATATGTATCCAAAAGTAGAATTGTTGGATCATAGGGTATAATTAATTCTATTTTTCATTTTCTGAGGAACTGTCATTGTGTTTTCCACAGCAGCTTAACTATTTTATGTACACTTGCTATCTTCTGAGTTTCAGATAGCAGCCATTCTAATATCAAGTACAAGGTTGTATCTCAGTGTAGTTTGGATTTGCGTTTTCCTAGTGATTGCTGATGCTGAGCATCTCTTCATGTGCTCATTAGCTATTTGTGCACCTTTGGAAGATGTCTTTTCCAGTCTTTTGCCCATTTTTGAATTGGGTTGTTTTTGTGTTGTTGAGTTTTAGAAAAGCTCTACATATTCGGGATGTGAATTCCTAGTAAGATATGATTTTCAAGTATTTCTCCCATTATGTACTGTGCTCATCATTTCTTAGGCTTTTTATTAATTTTAAAATCCAAGTTTAACTGGATTTCAAGGTTTCAGAAATAATGCAGATGGATATACACAGCATAGAGTGAGTAAGTACATTTTTAAAGTATCTGAATTATACTAAGCAATGTATTTATGTTGCCTCACTTTAAAAAGATCTCTGGAATTGAAGACGGACTTGGGGGGAGGGTATCACATAAAGGGGGACCAGCAGAAATATTACTGATGAAAGAAGAAAGGCAGGAAGAGGAAAAGGGAGGAAGGAGTGAGGGATGGAACCACAGCAACCCAAGTGTTCAATGGTGGAAGAGAAGGGAGGAAAGGGTCAAATGATGAAATATGTAAATAAACAAGTAGACACAGAAAGCTCAAATGCTCTTTAATACCCACTGTCAGGAGTGGCGACTGAATTATGAGTCTTGAACTGTCCCGTGACAGAGGCAATACCTCTCTTGGGAACTCTCAGTGCAAAAGGCATCAATTTGAGACTGCCAAGTTGCTATGGTGACGCCCTGTTCAATAGGAGGTTCTGTGCCAGCCAGGGAGCTGTTTAGTTCTTGACCTTGAGGTTCAGACACCAGCTGCTCAGCGGGTGGAGAGCCATGGGAGCAAGTTGATAATCATAATTGTGCTGCTCATACTCATGACCTTGTTTCTGCTTACTTTGAAGAAACTTTCTCACAATGAATCCTTTTGGTGTTTATACCTATATAATAAATGTGCTGAGCTTGTTGTGTGTCACCACCTCCCTACCAGGGTTATAGTCAGCCACCAATACCCAGCTTTTTCTCTATTTGTGTGTCTGCTTGTCTTTTCTCCATCTCCTCCCTACCCAGTCTGGGGACCTGAATTAACAGCTGTGCAGGTTGCAGCAACCCACCTTTGGTACATGAATCAAGAGGTACTGACAATTATTGAGATATTTTATTTCTAATGGAATAAAAGTGTCTACTTTTTAAAAATTGATTTCAAAAATCTTGTTTGCCCCAAAATACTAGCTTCACACAATTTGAACACTTTTTCTGTTAAAACTGTATGAAAACATTTCATTAAGGTAGTGTTCTAACACCTAAAGGGTCACCTGGAATGCTGCTGTGCCTGGCAAAGTAACATCAATGACCAATTTTACTATGTGAAAACATCAAAATACTTCTCCTTGATTGGAATTTAAAAAATAACCATTATGCTTATGATCATCTGTCTTTGTTTACATCGGCTTATATTAGAAAATGTCAAAGAAAAGAAACATAAGAAAATATATTATTTTTTATTTCATTTTCAGTGTCCAAATTAATTGGGAAAAAAGGAAGAAAAACTCGAGCATGGCAAGTCTCTCATCAATAGCAATGTGAAGCCAATTAAAATTGACGGGTAATTTATATACATATCTATCCATCCTGAAGCCATACTGGCAGTGTGGATCATTTTGAAGAGAAGAAATTTCTATCCGAACAGACTGAACTTTATCAAAACTTGGATTAGTCTCCATAGAAATTTCTTATCTTGCATCATCTTATAAGGTTGCTTATTATACTGCCAAAGGAGAGAAGTGATATACTGCTGAATATGGAAGAGATTTAGGGGAGACCATGAGCCCAGAATACAAATGGTCCAAACGGCCTGTGGCATAGACAGAAGAAGATACATAAGAATTTCCTTAGAACTACTTGAAGAAAATCAAATCTAAGGTAGGGAAGGAAGATATACAAAAGCCCAAGACTGTTAATAAGCCAACTCCTATTCTTCAATAGCATAATTTTTAAATGAAGTATTAGAAAATGTGAAGGTGATGTTTTTAAAGATTATATCTATTATGGATGTCCTACCACCTCTTTAGATAAAAAAAAAAAAACCCTTAAAAGGGTTTTTCTTGTAATTTCCATTAAGCAACCTATGAATTACTTGGAGATCTTGTTAATATTAATATTCATATCTGTTCTGCCTAAATGCAGAGTATGATTTGGCAGGTCTGGTGAGTAGCCTGGAACTCTGCATTTCTAACATAAACCCAAGTGATATTGATGTTGCTGATATCAATGCACTTTGAGTGCAAAGGTTCTCATGGGCTGACTGGTCTGTGCAAGAAAAAGAATCTTTGTCAAGGGCAGACTAAAAACAGAATAAAAACATTTCAGAGAGAAAATGACTCATTCAGAATGTGATAAACAGCTGTACTGAATAGAAACCCAGCCCCATTGTCTTAGTGCCTAAGTGTTTCCTTGGCCATCTGAAGACACGGAAGGAAAAAGAGAGAGTATCAGATGCAAATGAAAATCCACAGTCTCTTCCCGTCTCTACAACAGACGCAACCTACACAGAGTACACTGAAGTTAATTTTCAATAAAGCAATAGAAATGTTTCCTACTGTTTGAATTTCTGTCTTTTCCTGTTTATCCTACATGTGATTTTTCTTCCTTTTCCACTTGGAGCCCATTAGTTATCATGGAAACAATGACTCTAGTGAGAATGAGAATAGAGACATAGCATTTGCAACTGAGGCAAAGTGCCACAAATTGCATTCAATTCTCAGAGCTGGGTTTACACCACAGTTGGAGAGCCGAGAAATTAAATCAGAAATTAGACTGCTGAATTATTCTGGATTCAGCTCTAGAAGACAGGCTGCTAGTCTCTGCAGGAGAACATATGAACCTAAGCTGCAGAGAATGATTAGGCAATGAACACCACACTGGGAGAAAATGGATTTGTAGGAGGAAGGGATAAATAAAAGTTCTCTATCCCTTTTCTCCAAATTTAAAATATCCCTTTGGTGTGAGGTGCTGGAATTATTGCATTGAAAAACATGTTAGTGAGAACTTAGGGAAATAGCATGATTTCCATCATTTAGGGAACAGCCTCTGGTTAGGAAAAATAAAAATAAAAAAGACATCCACCTTGTGTCAGGAAGGATTGCATCTATGCATGACAGTGAGGTGAAGACTACAACCTGGAGGTGTCTGATGAAAATCTGAACCCTATTCTTCAAGCCATTAAGACAAAAGATAATCAAACAGAGCATTTTAAAATGAACTGCCACAAACAACGAGACTACAGCTTACTGCTGCTATTAGCCATAATTGGGTTTCAGGAGGAAACAGAAGCTGAATGCAATATAGGTAATTAAAGAACAAGTTTTTGTTAACACTGGCAATCAAGAGGTTGTGATTTTATAGACTTTGAACATATTATGATGCTGTGAAACTTGTCTATTTTTAAACAGGTAGTGTAGTTCTATTTCCTACAGCACTAAGGTATAATTCTAGCTAACAGACAGGTCGTTTGCCATACAAACTATTTGCTATCCATTTAGGGCAAAGATGAGCATTTTCAGAATCCAGAATTACCATGGAAACCATATTCTTAATCCCTGAGGACTGGGGAACAATCGGTTATGAAGTCATGATAGCTAAATTACAAATCCCTCCGTGTGCATTACTGTAACTATTGTCTTAATACTAAGCATATGGGTTTTTATTTTTGTTTCTCTTTAAAATGAACTCATTGTTCTTTATAAGATGCCTATAACATTTTGATTGGGTTACTTAAAGCAAATATGTTATTTTCAAAATATGATAACGGAGAATCAAAATTAAAATCATAGTATAAAAGAATTATTACAATTGTCATCCCAGATGTTCAGCATTTATGGAGAAATAGGTTTTTTTAAAAAATATATTAGAAACAAAACATGAAAATAAGATGAGAAGATCCAGTATGCAGAAAATTTTTCAGGAATATCTTAATTATGCTGCTTTGAAAAAATATTGACTTTCAAAAGAGTAGTTCTTCAGATAAGAAATTAGAGCCAACTACATATTTCTTCCTAGTCTAGAAAGGAAGAATTAATCCACTGATAATGGATTAACTGGGTGGTAACTGGAGGCAGTATGGCTTGAAGAGGCTGATAACTATTTTTTTTTTCTTTTTGTCTCAGGTGAGCAGAGCTCTCTGCTTCCTGCTTGCCATGTCCTGAGCTGCTTTCCTCCTCCACACCCTTCCACCATGATAATCTACCCAGAGCAAAGGAGTTGGCCATTTATAGACTGAGATTTCTGAAACTGTGAGCCCCAAATGAACTTTTCCTCCTCTATGTTGTTCCTGTCAGGTCTTTTGGTCATAGTGATAAAAAGGCTGACTAAGTCATCCACCAAAATATTCTGCCTGGCCATGGGCTCAAAAACTATGGAGCCAACAAACCATGGACCAAAACCTCTGAAACCATAAACCAAAATAAACCTTTGCTTGTTTCATTTTATTCTCTCAAGCATTTTTCCACAGTGATGGAAATCTAATTAACACAAACTTTAATGTGATTTCATCTGTACCTACAAGTTAATGATGAATGGGGACATTTAGGTTACATACGCTTGTTGGGGTCAATGTGACCAGTCATTGGCATTATATGATTTAAATATAAATTGCCACTGCTACATTCTAAAAGGTTTTATGTGCCTGTTGTGATATTTCTTTACAGTGTATTGGTATTGTTATGCTGTGAAATATTTTGATATCTACACTGACATTCGAAAATATGTGATTAATATACAATATTTGACCACCATGAAAATAAGCATTTGGGAATAACTATATTAATTTGTCTTACAAATATATACCAATGATCCTAATGTAATAGGGAATATGCTGATTGTAAAGTAGATTTTAAAAAGTTATGCTGAGATGAGAAAAAAAATTTTTAAGGTAATTATCTTCTCTCTGAAATTATTATTCATTATTTAATGTATGTTTGAGGCAGACTAAGTATTTGGAAACACCCAAAATTTGAAACTACAATTTTATTTTTATATGAATTTTAATTCAAGGGCTGGAGTTGTGGCTCAGTGGTAGAACACTTGCCTGGCATGCATGAGGCCCTGGGTTTGATCCTCAGTGCTGCATATAAATAAACAAATAAATAAATAAATAATCCATTGACAACTTAAAAAATAACAATAAAAAGATTTTAATTCAAGAACATACATACATTATGAAAAGTTGTTAATATTAGTTTTATATGTAGTATTTCCATATTAAATTTTATTCTGTTGTTTTTGAGGAGATATTCATAGACTATAGTCTACATTAAAATGTATAAAGAAGGTTCATAGCTTTTTTAGGTCGGTACCTAAGAAGACATACAAACTTAAACGTAGATATGACTCCAAAAGGCTCTATTTTGCACTTAGGCAATTCTAAGTAAACTAGAACTGAGTAAATTCTAGAAGAAAAAAAAAGAAGAGGCTGAATAGATAAGACAGATCAGTTCTAAGAAGAGAAAAGGTGATAGTAGACCTATCATCAGCATCAGTTTCCATAAATGTGGCAACTTGGGACTATGAGTAGCTTTTTTATACAATGAGCAAGTAGAAATACTGAGGATATGAATGGCTATGCAAACACAGAACAGTAATTTGAAATATTTTACCAAGCCATAGATCAACAAATTTTAGTGAATTATAATGAGTGGCCAAGGGTCCCATCTATGATCAAGTGATCTCCAAATACATGTGGGATGAGAATTTAATAGGATGGAATATTCTATTTAGAGACTGTGCTATTGAAATTGGCTGTTTTCAACATCAAATGGGCAGAGTAGCATAATTCAGCAAGCAAGGAAGTAATGGAATGGAATTAAACAAAGGAAAACATACACCCACAAAGGTGAATTTAGCGTTGGAGGTCTTTAATTGCATTTTTTTTTCAAATTCTGAATTAAACACAAAATGTCCAACATAGTCTTCCCAGCAAGTACATTATTTATCAGAAGCCAGAATGCTGCTTCAATGCATTCTGATTCCTTATTTTGTTACATAATAATATGCTTAAAAAGCAACACATTGTGAGCTTGGGAGCTGTTAGGCATTTATTTACCATGGTGGGTTAATCTCATTCAGTGAGGTATAGAAACTCAATAATGAGTGCTACAGTATATAAGCTAATTGCTAGGATAAAACCAAATGAATAATTACTTAACTCCAGAATGAGGCCTGCGGGAATTTTTCTTTAATAAAGGTTTAATTCACCAGTGATAATGAATGCAATCTCACATACTACTGAATAACACCATTAGCATAATGGCTGTGATACAAAAACTATAATTAGAACTAAACAGAAACGTTAATTACAACCACCAAGGTACTGAATGAAATACTGTTGTTTAAGAAATTGACCTGCTTTGCTGTCATGCTTTATGGGCTCTAGGATATCTCTGTAATTAAACATATATGTATATAAATATATATACATATATGTAAACAAAGTAGAATAGGGTTTATCATTCTACTGATGTCCTCTGAAATCACAAATACATTAATAAGAAATTATCTAGAATGTGAAATACAAGCTAAACAAAAAATGATTAAAACTTGTTTTATCTTGGTTAAATACAAACATTAATATTTGTGTTTTAAAAATCCAATATTAGAATAGGTGTCTCAGATTTTTCATTTTACCAACACTAGCTCTACGAACATTAGAAGCTGTTACTGACAGTGGACAAATAAAGTAGGAATACTATCAAACTAAGTTGGAAAATTAGTTGCACAATTATTTTTTAAAAAGTCAAAGTATTAAACTAATGGTTGAAAACACATAGCTATAACTCTTAAAATCTCTCAATTTTAATTACCATGTATATAAATATTTATATATAAATGAAATATTTAACTGCACACATAAGATTTATATGTGCAGAGACATATATAAGAAGCATTTTGAAAACAAGTGTCATTCTCAATTGAACATCAAGAATAATAATAACCATACCAACCCTCTATTATTAAACAATTTCAAAAAAATATGCTTAGACCTATTTTAATAAAGCCAAGTACCTCAAATATAGTTTATTGCCCATGCCAATGGTATTGTGTTTTCATAATCAAACACAAATAAGATACCACTTCTTCAATAGAAAATAAAAAACATCCTATGAGCCAAACCAGTTGAGACTAGAAAAGTATTCTAGAATCATACTCAAAATTCATCTCTGGCTACTCTTCATATGTTTACTCCATTATTCAGTTTTTGAGTAAATATATTTCCTGTCTTTTAAATAAACATCTCCTTCCCTTTATTCCATTTTTCTAATTGTTCAATGCAAATGTTGGAGGACTCATTATTGCCATACCCAACAGGGTGCACTTAGGAAACACCTTTATTCCCACTATGCCACTATGCTAAGAACTCCATTCTTTAATGAAATATTACCTCCTTCTAATAATGCACACGAGGGACATAATTATCCTTATAATGCTTTTTACAGTCTTCTGTGGCATGGCAGTTACTTACCACAAGTAGGATGCTGACTATAGCATCTACCCTGACAACAGCCCCTGAGGAAAAAGGAGAGAGAGAGAGAGAGAGAGAGAGAGAGAGAGAGAGAGAGAGAGAGACACACACACCAGGAGGAAGAACTCACTCATCTGTATCCTTTACTATGTTTTCATCTTTTTATGCTAATGAAGTGGATGAATAGAACTGATTGTTAACTGCAAGTTTCTCTTTTGCCATACTTCATCCAGTGGAACTGTACTTAAAACAATTCCTAGACCTAAATTATCCACTTTGACTTGTGAACTCCAGACTCAGAGTTCTAATAGGTGAACTCTTAGAACACTAGAACTCTTTTAAATTGACAGATGAAAACCATACATATTTATTCGGTTCAACACATTGTTTTAAAATATGTATATACTGCAAAATGGCTAAATTGAACTACTTAATACACATTTCTTCCCTTTTGGGGGGAGTATGACTACACTTAAATCCTACTCTTAGTAATTTTCAAGAATACTGTACCATTGTTATTGTTGGTAGTTACAGTGTTGCAGAAAGGTTGTCTTGAAGTTATTCCTCCTATCAATATGAAATTTTGCATCCTTTGAAAAACTTCTCTCCAACTCCACTTCCCAATCCTCACCTCCAGGTAAGCACCCTTCTACTCTCAACTTCTGTGAGTTCAACTGTTTTGGATTCCATGTGTAAGTAAGATCATGAGTTGTCTTTCTGTGTCTGGTTTATTTCACTTAAATATCATGTCCTCCAGGCTCCTCTCTGTTGTTGAAAATGTCAGGATATTAACTTTTTTTAAAAAAAACTAAAACAATATTCCATTGTATAAAATACCATATTTTCTTTTTCCACTCATCCATTGATGAGCACTTTGGTTGATTCCATATATTGGCTATTGTGAATAATGCGGCATTAAACATGTTGGGTACGATATATCTCTGACACACTGATTTCATTTCCTTTGGATATATACTCATTAGGGAATTATTTAATCATATGGGAGTTCTATTCATAATTTTCTGAGTAAGCTCCATATTGTTTTCCATAATGGCTGTACCAATGCATTCTATCCCAACAGCATGTGAGAGTTCTCTTTTCTCAACCTCCTCTCCAATACTTTTTATCTTTCACTTTTTTTTAAAGAGAGAGAGAGAGAGAGAATTTTTTATATTTATTTTTTTAGTTTTCAGCAGACACAACATCTTTGTTGGTATGTGGTGCTGAGGATTGAATGCATGCCGCACGCACGCCAGGCAAGTGCGCTACAGCTTGAGCCACATCCCCAGCCCCATCTTTCACTTTTTTTATACCACCTATTCCAATAGGTGTGAGGTAATATTTCATTGTGGTTTTAATTTAAATTTTTCTGATGATTAGTATTTTGAGCATTTTTTATATACCTGTTGATTAATCAGTATGCCTTCTTTTGGGAAATACCAATTCAGATCCTTCAGCATTCTTAAATCAGGTTACTTGTTTTCTTACTATTGAGTTGCTTGGATTCTTTGTATGTTTTGGAATATTAACCCCTTATCAGATGTAAGGTTTGAAAATGTTTTCTTCCTTTCTTAGGTTGTCTATTTTAGTGACTACACCTATTAAATTGATCTTTGATCAAAGAAAGTGTCTTTTACATCAGGGAAGGTCATCCTCTTGCACAACTTTGGATGAGTAAAAGAATGTAAAGTAAAAAGGGGAGAAAATATTATTATCTAGCAAATTAGATGTGTCAAGTAAACTTTGACACCAAAGGTGAATGATCACCCCATCACTTGGACTCATGTATTTGCCTGTTGAGTGTTTCCAACACAATTATTTACAAACTAACACCTGTTTAGTACTGGTCTTTACAAGACTTCTTCCTATGTTCTCTACCTCTATTAAGGTAATACTATCAGCTCAACTACTGAAGTATACAATAATAAGAGACACATTTTGTCTATAAAGTTGATAACCTCAAGTCCAACTCAACCATTTTGCCAGGTCGAAAGTATGTATATCTTACCAATATGTTGCAACCTGGCCTGGGGACTTCCCACCTTGGCCCCAGGACTTACTGGGACTCTGTGGCAGTGGGTCTTAAAATTCCTGGTTGCCCCAGACAAGGGCACCTCGTCTCATATAGAACTTTCATGAACCTTAAAGAAAATACCTTTGCAATTATAATTTAAACTCCCTCTATGGAAGAAAAACCCAGTAACTTCTTACATGGGCATAAGAAAGGAGGAAGAATTCCCCCAATACTAGAATGGTCTCTGGAGGACAGAGAACCTCTGGTCAGGCAGTCATCTGATCCCTGACTGTATCTGGCCCGTGCTCCACTATTCAGATCTTGCCATTTGTCTTGGAAGAGCACTGCCTAAATAAATTGTATGAACATCAAATAGTACCTAAGACTCATCTTTGACACAAATAGGATGGAAGGGGAAAAGTTACCTCTAGGGAAGCTGTTCAATTAGCATCATCCAAGAGGGCTGGACTGGACACCCATTCTAGAAGCTTTCCTCTACATTCTCATATTTAACTGAATAATAACTTTTAAATACTTTGAAATTTTTAATTTTTCTTTCCACCCTCAATTCCCCTATTTTTTCCTCTCATTGAAGAGAGGTGAAGAGGAAGAAATAATTTTCCTAGAGCAAAAACTTGAATTAGCTTCTCTTTACCTTCAAAGAACTTCTGGACCAATTAAAAGACACATGAGGATTTTAAAAATAATAGCTTAATTTGGAGGGCATAATTTTATCATTCTTGTAAGTAAACCAACTGCCTATCACAAATGTTAAATAAATACTATTAGCCCATCCAAGCAGGTATGGAAATGCCCATTGCCACATATTAACTCCCCCAAACACACATGTTGAAATTGCATCTATGTGGCTAGAGAGAAATCTCATGCTTCCTGCATTAAACAACCCCGAGAATATCTTTCTAGAGAAAGAGAAGGCGGTGTTGGGGGGGGTGGTCCTAATGGCTCCCAGCAATCAGTTCTTTTATCCTTGGGTGACATCTGCAGTCTGAGAACACATGCATATTCTGAGGACACATGCAAAGTCTGAAGAAAATTCACCTTGCTATGGACCTTGAACCATGATGCAAACACAGAAAAATAAATTAAGCTAATCCAAGTGCTGTTGCTGCTGCTAACACTGTCCTTCACTGAGAAAACAAAAGTGGATACAAGCAGTGGGGAGAAATACAGAGAAGAAAATTTGGAAATGGCACAAAAATTTACTTTCTGCCCTAGTGCTTGCTGGCATACAGATTTCTGAAAAGAAGAATCACAATCAAACAGAACTATTTACTTAGCGGTACAAAAATTAGCAACCATGGTATGTGGCTCTATCTAGATAGTATTATTATTATTATTTTTTTTACTTCTGGGGTAGGTTTTTTTCCCCTTCTTTTTGCACTTTCTACTTCAATATATATAAAAACTCCTGTCCAAACAGAGCCTGATACTACGCCCACAATAAGATTCTGCCTCCTCTGTATTTTTAATTAACTCAGACCCAGCAGTCGTTTTTAACAGCTAACATTTTGTGTGAGTTACAGTATGCACACTGCTGAGACATAAATGCAAAGTAATCACTCTAATAAGTAGATATAAACATTTACAACAATTGCAACAAGTCTCTGCAACAAATAAAGGAATATAAAGAAAAATAACCAGCAGTAAGCCAGGAAATAAGTCTCAATAAGACTGCTTGGTATGAATGTCATTCAAAGCACTGATCTTTTATTGCGTTTAGTAATTTCAATACCCCAAAGTCACTAATAAGCTTGGGCTTTCAATGCCAAAAAAAAATGAGAACCCTGATTAGGAAACAAAAACAAAAACTAAGACTTCAATTTTCATGTTTGAGCCAAAGACACCTGCAGAGAACTCAAAGCGCTTGGGTAACTGCATCATTTCCATAGCATAAAGAACTATAATCTCTAGTCCAGAAACAAACAGAGCAAGCCTTCAGTACCTCACTCACAAACAATAGGCCTTAAGTTGGAAGAAGCTTGACAGGTGTGAGGAGTAGAGAGAATGCCAAGGGTTGGGGCCAAAAGAGGCAGGGGAGAATTCAAGGGGGTGAAGTGGGAGAAGCTGGGAGCCACTAGGGTGTGGAAAGTGTGGTTAAGTCAGAATAGGGGGAACAGATGTTTTATTTTTGTGTGTGTGAGTCAGTTTTCCATTGCTCAGATCAAAATACTTAACCAGAGCAACTTAGAAGAGGAAAGCTGATTTGGCTCATGGTTTCAGAGGTTCAACCTATGATTGGCCGAAGCCATTTCACTGGGCCCAAGATGAGGCAGAGCATCATGGCAGAAAAAGCTACTCTGATCATGGCAGCCAGAAAGAAAAAAAAAAAAGAGAGAGAGGAGCCAGAAAGAAGATGTAATCCCCAAGGGTATCGCCCTTGGGACTCACCTCCTCTAACCATGCCTACCTGCTTAGTTTCCAACCAGTTTGCCCATTCAAATTATTCACCCATTAAATTAGGTTAAAACTCTCATAAATCTAATCATTTAACCTCTGAAATCTTCCTGCATTGACCCAGAGCTTTTGGAGAACACCTCAGATCCAAACCATAACATTATTTCAAGCATAAGGAAGTCCTGGTGGCAGTGGAGGAAGTAAGGTAATGTTTTGGACCAATGTATCTTAAAAAGATTGTCTGCAGCCATACTGAAAACAAGGAAACCACCCAGGATTGGGCTTGGTTGGTTTTTTAGGGGTGGAACTAGAGATAACCCAGGAGGGATAGACAGATGAAGGACAGGTGGTAGAGGGGAAAGTAAGGAAAAGAAAGAGTTGAAGAGGAGTCCCCTGGCTGGAAGTTGAGCATCCAGCAGAATGATGATACCATTCATAGAGAAGGGAACACAGGGAACAGGGAAAAATAAAATCTTAGACAGAATTCAGGCTGACAGTTTTTGTTTCTGATCCACATCAGGCATTCTCTGCTACCTAAAATAAATAGTGTCATTGCAGCAGTCATTGCCTTTGTACAGCTTATAACCATGGCAGTAAAGGGACACAAGTACATAAGTTCTCACTGGAAAAGAACACCTGCTGCATTAATTACATTAAGTGCGAATTAAGCACCAGTCTAAGTGTCTTGCTCATTCAACTCACATAAACCATGTGACAGGTGAGAACACTGGGGTCCTGAGAAGTTAAGGGGACAAGCCCAAAGCCACCCAGCAGATAAATGTTTCAGCCAGAATTTAAAATGGAGGCAGTTTGGCTCCAAAGTCTAGGACCAGAACCATTTATAACATAGGACTTTTAAAACACTGGGGTACGTGCGTGCACACGTGCATGCGCACACACACTCAAAGTTCTGTGATAAAGGAGCAACAAAATAAAGGTTGATTCCAATTCCAAGGATCTGGGAATATGGAAGTGCCACTCTGAGGAGGGCAATACAGAATGAACCTCAATGATAATGTGAGCTTTCTCCAGCAGGGTGGGATTATCAGGCAAAATTGATAGTAAACAAAATATGGGCAGGATAAAGACACCTTGTTTATAGAATTCTAGTGGAGCTAAAGAAATTACTTCTATTTAGACACCATTTTCCCTCAGTCATGATTTGTCTAAATACTTGACACAAAAAAGTAAATATCTACCCTAAGCTGGTAGAGTGGTTTGTCTGATTAACTTCAATAATTTTGAGAATCTGATAACTCAATATTTACATGATCTATCTCAGAAGAGAGGAGCTATATTTAGCTGCATGAGATTAAGCAAGTAGAGCAAGTTCATGATATATTGTACGTTGGCAGTTTTCATTGACAGACCTTTGTCCAGAGAGGTGCACATATCTTTGAGAAAGGTCAATGAAGTCTTCTCTAAAGCAAGAGTCAGACTGGGGAGGGAAGAGGAACAGGGTGGGGGTAAGGGGGGTATTTTGGCAAATTCTAGCACCAAGAATAACAATATCTAGCATATACCAATACGGTTCTCACTTATACTTAATATAAGACAGACTTTAGGGGTTACAAATTTTGCAAGGGTCTCAATGGTAGAATGATATCTCACACACAGTTAACCACAAAGTATCCTCTGACACCTGTGACTATGTCACCTTACATGGCAAAGAGAGGCTTTGCAGATGTGGTGAAGTGAAAGATTTTGAAGATGGAAGATAATCCTGGGTCACCTAGGTGGGTCCAATATAATCACAAAGATCTTCATAAAAGCAGGGCAGGAGAAACAGAGAGAAAGAGATACAAACATGAAAACAGAGATCAGAAAGGGAGAAATCTGATCTGGCTTCTGAAGGAGAAGAGGCCACCAGTCAAGGAATTTGGGTGCCCTCTAGACTCTGGAGAAGTAAAGACATGGATTTTCCCCCTAGAGCAAAGTCCCAAATTGACACATTGATTTCAGGACTTCTAACCTTAAGAAGTGCAAGATAATAAGTTTGTGTCATATTAGGGCACTTAGTTTGTGGTAATCTGCCATAGCAGAAACAAACAAAAAAATGCAAGAATTTCTAACTTGTTCATTTTATAACTTTAATTATTCCTTTTGTTTACTATTCATTTATTTTTTTCACTCATTTATTCATCAAATACTCATCAAGCCTGGAAGCTTGCCAAGGCCTCCTTGGTACCCATACCATAATGGCAAATAAGACAAGATGCATTCTCCTAAATTTTGCATTAGAATGAACTATGAGATCATCTTATGGAGAAAAGAGTATGCCCCACTCCTCAGTCTTTTAGAGAATGGAAATAAAACCAGGATTGATTAGCAGCTACTGTCTCATAACTGCATCCAGAGCTTCTTGGGAAAAAGTATAGGAACCTCAAAGAGGGCCTACCTGGCCTGAGAAGGCCTCTCGGGACCAACAGTATTGAAGTCATAGTGCTTTCAGGCCAGGTCTATCATCAAAATTAATCCTTCACTTCCTTTCCAAAAGACTAGATATTTGGGGGGAGGGGTTGGAGGGAGATGTCATACTTCCCTGAAGGTTTATCAAAGTATAATATAGTACTGAAATTTTATTTTGTTTTGTTTTTTTTAAAAAGAGCAACTAATACAGATAGAGATTATGAAATAGAGATAGAGATAGACACACACACACACACACACACACATTGGTATTTCCATTAATTGAATGTCTTTTTGTACTTTGATTTGTAATTTTTCTTTTAAAAATTCACAAATTCACATTTTTCCCACATGATACTAAATAGTTTTTGTTATCACCAAATAAGGACCTCAAGTTGAGTGCAACAGGTGTGACACAACACTACATTGCAAAGAATGTGTCTGTGATTCCAGATATATCCTCGGAAATTTTCCTAAGAGAAATTTCAGCTGACCTTACTGACATGACCCCATCCCTCCACCAGGTCCAACCTGTTTACACAGAACCCTAGGAAAGTGAAATAAAATATGTAGGCAGTGGGTGAATGGTTTGAAAAGAGAACAGTTTGCCTTTCCTTTCTCTTCTCATAAGAAGTCTGCTCCTCCCACAAAATCATATTGATATCAGAAATAGTAATATTACATTCTATGTCTGTTTGTGCAGTAGAATTGCTCTGTGATTTGTGGACCATAGGGAAAGGAATTGGGGGCAGTGGTAAGAGGAGAGTCAGTAGTCAACGGTGGGAGCCGCCACCTCTTCCATTACTGTGGCAAGATTACATACTAATAGTAGGTCACATGAATCATGAAAAGTAACCAGGCCAGGACTGCCTTGCTGGTCAACCAAGAGGACTGCCTTCTGGGCAAGGGGATCCAACAGCCCTAGGACCACAGCAGGCTCTGGGCTACCCCACCGGACAGAACAGATCTTCATGCCTTTCCTATATTCCTCTCACCAGTTCTCCCCACCCCAACTCCAAGGTCCAGCTAGAGAAGAAACAGTAGAAAAGGGCACAGGGGAGAAGAGTGAAATGCTCACTCCCCACCCATGATTCCAGCTGGCACCCATCTGCCTGGGTGAGGAAGGCATGGGGCACATGGAAGAACAAAACTGAAGCTTTACACTGGAATAAATGGAACTGGAATTTTTTGATATCAAGAAAGCTATTGATCTGTCAGAACTTTTTAAAAAAGGAGGCACATCTGAAGGTTGTGAATGAAGAAAACAAAAATGGATGATCTCCACCCTGTTCAGACTGCTCAGGAATGGGTGACTAACAGCACATGAGGCTATTTAGAGAAAAACTTTACAAGTGATATCTAGCTTGACATAAAGTTTGAAACTGTGATTCTCCCACTCCAGCCCTTAAAACAAACAGAGGAAAGCACATATTCAATTTTTTTCAGAGTCCCTAAAACGTAAACATAATTTCTGCCTCGGAGGTAGCAGAATGAGCAGTGGAAGGATGCTAGCTATGCAAAGAAGAGCAAGTGTGAGATGAAAATGCTTCTCTGAGTAGCAATATATTCTTCTGCAAGTTAAAAATATACACACATGTATACCTGCTACTTTTTTCCTAGAAATCAAAAATATAATCACCACGGTTTAATTTTTTCAAATAATCAATACTTTCCATCAAAACATTAGAAGAAAAATAATTTACCTTCACAAAGATGAATGCAAACATTGTAACTCTTACTTGGAAAGATATTACACCTGTATTTATTGGTTAATCAAATACATTGTAAAAACAGAAAGACACAGCGATATTTAAAATCTAGCTGATTGCCTTTTGGAGGCAGATGACAAATAGTTTACTACAGCAAAGCAAAAACTGCTACCAGAGATACTATTATTTTAAAAAATTATCCTTATTTATTATCTAAGATAACAATTATGTCCCCCAGAGGCAAGAAATGAAAGCTTTAAAGGCTTGATTTAAAAAATAAATCCAAACCTTATATTACAGTAATGTGATTCTAATCAAGTGGTATCTTGGAAATAAATTTAAAATGCACACTCTTCATAGTCCACAATAATAATAAAAAAGGAATTGTAGATTGACCAAAATAGTAAACAGTCAGTCAGTTCTATGTACTGTAGGGTACAATTTTATTTCAACATTAGGACCAGAAGAATTATAGATGTCTCAGAAATTGCCTAAAGACTACAAGTTATTCTGTCTGACCCTTCCTTCCTCCACAACTTCCTGTAATGCATGCTGAGAATACACAGTTCTTTCTCAGCTGAACATCCCAAGCTTAACAAACCTTCTAACACTTGCTAAGGAAAAGTAGTTTAAATGATCCTAATTTGTCCAAATACAATTTGGTTAAGAAATTTTGTTTCAACAATCTTTCTCACAATATTTGAAAGCTAAAGTATCTGAGATAGTAGCAAGGAAAGAATAAATGAGAAATGGCTCCACTTATAAATAAAGGGAGATATACCTGCAGAGTGAATGCTTTAGATGTTGGAATGAGTATTTATGGCTTAGAAAAGTGTCATACCAAATGACTTGCAGGCTTAAGTTAGTGTCTTTTGGAAGGCATAAACTGTATTTATCTAGGAAGGAGTAAAAACAATCTTCTGTTAGACATAGTGAATTGAAGCTCAAGATAATTGAAAAATAAGTTAAGAGAACATTTGAGGGTATGAAAAGAATTCAAGTATTCAGACACAGCTGACTGAATCAGAAATGGCTGAAGGCATTTTCAAATATGAACACATAGTGCCTTGAATTGCAGTAGTTCCCCCATATCTGTAGTTTTGTGCTTCAGTTACCTGTAGCCAAACATTTGTTAAGGTTTAATTGTGTACTGTTCTGAATAGCATGATGAAATTTCAACCTGTTTCTGTTCCATCCTGCATGGGACATGAATCATCTCCCTGTCCAATGTATCCACACTGTATACTTTACCCACCTGTTAATTATTTAACAGTATCTCAGTTATTAGATCAACTGTTGATTGGGTTATTGGATTGACTGCAGTGCTTATGTTCAAATAGCCCTTATTTTACTTGAGAATGCTCACAAAATACAAGAGCAGTGATGTTGACAGTTCATATATGCCAAAGAGAAGCTGTAAAGTGATTCTTCTGAGTAAATTAGGAAAGTTCTCATGTTAATAATAAGAAAAAAAATCAAATGCTGAGGTTGCCCAGTCTATTTGTAAGAACAAATGTATCCAAGATTTTATGAAGAAGGAAAAAAAATTTCTCTAGTTTTTCTATAAAACCTCATTCCACAAATTTTATAGCCACAGTAAATGTTTAGTATGGTTAAGTGTTTAGTTAAGATAAAAAAGCGTCAAATTTGTGGTTGCAAGACATGAACAGAAAGCATGTTCTGATTGGTGACAATGTGTTATGCTACAGAACATTGAGCCTATATGAAGACTTCAGCAAGGGATCCCCTGAAATGAGTGACACCACCTATTTATAACAAGTAGGGAATGGTTACACAAATTCAGGGATAGGTTTGGATTGAAATATTAAAAAAATACTACAGTGGCTCTATCTGCCTGAATAAAGAAGCTGATGCCACATTGTTGGAAGAGCTGAAGAAGCTCATTAAAGAGAAAGGATACCATTGAAGCAAGTCTTCAACTGCTATGAAACCAAGAGAGACCCAACAGAACCTACATTCACAGACAAGCAAAAGAGACACCAGGGCATAAAACATGGAAGGATAGGTTAACTCTGGTACTAAGTGGCAATACTGCAGAGCATGTGATAAAGCCAGCCATAGTGTACAGAATGAAAACAGTGCTCTCAAAAATTAAGAGTATCTGCCTATGTTCTGGCAACATAATCAAAAGTGTAAGCTACAGCATCTTGAATATGGAATGGTTCCACCAAAGGTTCATTCCAGAAGTTAAAAAAAAAAGAATTTTGGAATTTAAAGTCCTACTAATAATAAACCATGTGCCTGGACATCCTAAATCTGTTTCAAGGTTACATTTTTATTTTAAAATACAACCCCATTGCTTCATCCCCTTGACCAGAGTGCATTATTTGGTTTGTCAAGGCCACACATACCCTGGTATCTGATTACATTTGATCAGAAATTGATATAATCTTAATCTGGATATGACACAGTGCTGGAAATCATTTGCCTTAACTGATATAATGGATGAATAAAACTAGAAACTGCGAATGCCAGCTGGAATAACTTACAGGGCACAGAAGAATAATTTTAAAGGTTTCCTGGGGATACATGAAGAAGGTAGGAAAGTCATTTGTGCAGCAAGACAAGTTGGCAAAGGATTAATGCCATGCTTGATGAAGTGAAGAACAAATTGAAAGCCATCAAAAAGTATTAACAAATGAAGAACTGGAGGAACTTGTAGTATCATCCTCAGAGGAAGATGAAGAAAAAACTGGGCAGAACCAACAATGTGGATATTACCAAAATTTGCTCCAGTGTTTCAAATTGCACAGTCATATACGAAAGGACAAAATTATGGAATACTTGAATGGAACACAGCATTAAAGTCACCCATGTGACTGTAACATTTTGATGATTTAAAAAGAAAGAGACAGAAACTTCCAATTACAAGGTTGTTTAATACTTTCAGGCAAATAAGAACAAAACAAAAAACAATAAAAACACAAAACCTCATTCAACTATGGAGGGTCCCTAACCACAACATTGTGTCCCCCTAAAATCCAACTTTGGTTATTCTCTGTGGCCCAGTGAGCCACAAGCATCTGAAGCAGATGATCCTCCTGCTGATGTACATGATCAGAAGGTTGATAGCAGCCTAACAGTATGTCACAATGCCTACATCATTTACCTCACCTCTTCTCTTCATATAGGCATTTTATCATTCCATATAATCACAAAAAGGATGAGTACAGTATAGTGAGATACTCATGGAGAAAAAGAGAGACACCCCATTCACATAATTTTTATTACAATAGTCCTTTGATATCTATGGGGAATCAGTTCGATTTCCCTTCACCCACTACAGATACCAAAATCTAGGAATGCTCAAGTCCCTTATATAAATGGTGTGGCATTTGCATATAACCTGCACAATCTTCCCATATACTTAAAATTATGCCTAGGCTTTTTATAATAGCAAGTTCAATGTAAATACCATGTAAATAGCTATTATACTATGTTGTTAAGAAAATATCAAAAATAAAAGTCTGTGTATGCTCAGTACAGATGAAGTATTATCATTATTTTTTGATCCTTGGTTGAATTCATGGATATGGAACCTTCAAATACAGAAGGATGGCAGTATATTGTTACAACTGTTTTTTTTTTTTTTGCCATTGTTGCTAATCTCTTACTGTGCCTAATTTATAAATGTATAAGAAAAAAAAACAATAAATATCGGGTTTGGTACTCTTTGCAGTTTTAGGTGTCCCCTTGGGGTCTTGGATATATTGCCCTGCAGAAGCCACACAAATGTGAAAAGGTACCCAAAGATTTAGATAGGCTAAAGGTGTCTTGTTCCTTTTGTTTTAAGTTTGGGTTCCAGAAACCATAGAAACGTTGACATCAATCTCAAGAGAAAATTCTGGGACAGGTTTTTAAGCAGATGGCTGGTATATATTTAGGGAGAAAGGGTGGGAACCAAAGGAACCCATCTAAGGTCAGTAAGAAAATTCAGATCATTCAATATTAATTCCTTTTTGTGATACTGATTCTCCAATAGTAGATGGACATAGCCAACACTCACAAGGCCACCACTGAAATAGCCAGCAAACATCATGAGACTCTTTCCGGGCTCTTTCCTTTGGCAATACTGTTTCTTGGTGACTCGAAAGAAGACTCTGAAGTCATGATGATCCACTTTTAGAAAGCAAAAGTCTATTTTTATTTATTTAGCATGAAATACAGTTTTTTCACTTTCACACTTTGGCTTCTGTACACGCTGTTACTTCTCCTTCAGTGACTTTCTCCAGCTCCCCCAACCCTGATCTGTCCAACAGAAAATCTTCTATGTTCCTACCAGATCTCAGTCTGACTTAGAATTATATCGTCTTTGATGTCTTCCTTAAGGAGCTGTAGAAATACTTTACCCCAACTGAATAATTGAACTAATCTCACTGTGGCGTAAACGAGTTGATTACCTGCTGTCAAGCCATCTAGACAATGCCTATTTTGAAGAAAGCATTTTTTAAAAAATTCCTGTTGATACCCTGAGTGTCTAAAACATAATAAATATTCAGTGTTTGATGAATAAAATCAACTTGCATGACTCCAGGTGAGGTTAATCAGGATGGTGAGAAAGTCTATTTAACACTTACAGAAGAAACTGCATCCATTTAGATGACAGAAAATTCCTGGTGTCATGGAGGACATTCTCCAGATTGCTCCAGATTCCTACTGAAATGACCTATAGAATATTTTTTAAAAGTAAAAATGGGCATACATCTGAACAACAAGAAGGAATCACAGCGTGATACCAGGAATAGGAAAAAAATATAGTAAAAATACAAATCCTTTGGACATGTACCAAGGAGAGGTATAACTGAGTCAAACAGTGATTCCATTCCTAGTTTTTTGAGGAATCTCCATACTGCTTTCTAGAGTACTTGTACCAACTTGCAGTCTCACCAGAAATTGTATGAGTGTATTCTTGTCCCCATATCCTCATCAACATTAATTGTTACTTGTATTCTTAATTGTTGCCATTCTGACTGCAGTGAGATGAAATCTCAATGTAGTTTTAATTTGCATTTCTCTAATTGCTAGAGATGTTGAACAATTTTTCAGATACTTGTTGAGCATTCATATTTCTTCTTCTGTGAAGTTTTTATTCAGTTCCCTTGCCCATTTATTGAATGGATTATTTGGATTTCTGGTGTTAAGTTTTGGTATATATCCAAAAGAGTTAAAATTAACATACTACATATACTGTCATGCATTGTGACGCACTCATATCAATATTTAGCTCAAATCAAAATAGCTAAGCTATATAACTGACCTAGGTGCCCTTCAATAGATGAATGGATAAAGAAAACGTGGTATATATACACAATGGAGTGTTACTCCGCCATAAAGAAAAATGAATTTATGACATTTGCCAGTAAACATGGATCTGGAGACTATCATGGCAGATAAAATAAGCCAATCCCTAAAAACCAAAGGTCAAATGTTCTGATATGTGGATACTAACACACGATAATATGGTGGGAGAGGATAAAAGTTCAGTGGGTTATACAAAGGGTAATGAAGGGAAGGGGGAGGATAGAAATAGGAAAATGAATCTGTCACAACTTTCCTATTTACATATATGAATACATCACAATGAATCTCTACGTTGTGTACAACCACAAGACTGGGAACCTAATTAGAATAAAATATACTCCATGCTTGTATAAATATGTGAAAATATACTGTCATGTATAACTAAAAAGAACAAATAAAGAACAAATAAAATTTTTAAAAAAAGAAAAGGATCACATTGAAGACAGGATGAGAGATCATCCCCAAATTCCCCCAATGAGAAAGCTCAGAATCACCAGGAAGGAGGAAAAGCTGGGCAGAAACTCATTAACACCACCCACCTTTGCAAAATAAACACTGGAGCCATGGACAGCACACGGCCAGTATAGAGTATTCCTCTTTGCCACTAGGAAGTTAATGGCGCTGGGAAACTTCACGTGAGCTACAGTGATCAACAGCTCAGTGGAATAGCAACAGTACCAGAAAGAATCACCTGGGACACATTATCTGGAAATCACCTCCCAACTTCATAGTCTAATTAATAAAAATAAAATTCTCTGTAAGTTCCTCTGCATGGTGTTCCAATAACTTTAGCTCCCTCCTAGTTCACCTTAGCCTGCTAGATAAATTATTATTTATTATCTATTAATTATTATTTATCATCAATTTATATATCCACCATTCTAAAATATTATAAAAGATTTTTATGGCAATATTTGAAAAAATGAGAACCTGTTTAACAGTTTATGGCCAATTATCACCCTTGTTTAGACTTCCCCTATTCAATAAATAAATTTTTGTATTTATATGTATGTGTGTATGTGTGTGTGTGTGTGTGTGTACACACACAGAGATGCACTTTTACCAACATAATTTACTATTAAAAACAAAAATAAAAAATGCAAATGTATCAACATTTGTTCACAATAAAACTCAAGGAAAAAATGGATTCTCAAATCAGAGATAAAAAATCAAATGGTAAAGTAAGAGATTGAGAGTAAAGTAGGTTGGAGGGAGCATAATGAGATGAGGAAAAAGGAAACAATACAGTAGCAGAACTAAAATACAGCATGCACCAGGAACAACAAACAGTAAAACCGGCATGATATAAAACGGTGAACCCATTATTTAGAGGACAAATGAGAGAAATTTACAGTTTGAGGACAGCCCCATAAGCAGAAAAGCTAAAAATGGGTATCCAAAAGACATCTATGTGTTGTTTCAAAAGAAGATAATAGAAAAAAATTGGATTAAACAAATAATCATTAAAAACATTTTTCTGACCTATAGAAACAGCTTAATTCGATATCTAAAAGGCTTATACAAATCATAAAAATCAATACAGACAAAATAGACATGCCTATATGACAGTGGCATTTTTAAATCCCAAAGATTCTCAAATCATCTAAGTTAAAGAAGTCTAAGAATGAGGAAAATCAAAATCAAAGAGACTTTGGAATTTTTTTCCCACCAAATATTAAAAACTAAAATGAAATTTAATTACATCTAAAAAGTTTTTAGAAAAAAAAAATAACCATTACCGAAGATTTTGATGTGCAGCCAAATTGTAGGTCATATGTAAATGCAAAAGGATGACATTCTTTTAATGTTAAGACTCAGAATCCAGCATATCAGGTATTTTTCCATAAATACTATTTTAAGGTACAAAAACTAAAAAATAATCAATCCACGGGAATAAAACAAATTAAAAAAACAGAAATGACCAACAAAATACCAAAAATAATAAAGAATTTGTATCAGGCCAAAAATGTTGAGGAACTGCAAAATACCACAGAGACCTCTGAATTGAGGGATATGTTCATTAAAAAAAATATCTACACATGAAAAATGTATCCAAGTTACAATAAACAAAATTGAAAATAGAGTTAACAGAAAATGTTATTATTAGTAGTATATAAAAAGCATTTTCGAATTATTAAAAAAAGACAACCCGGCTGAGGTGGTGGCTCAGTGGTAGAGCACTTGCCTAGCATGTGCCAGGCACTTGGTTTGATCCTCAGCACTGCGTAAAAATAAATAAATAAAATAAAGGCATTGTGTCCATCTACAACTAAAATATATTTAAAAGAAAGACAACCAAGCCAATTAAAGCAATTAGCATGTGACCCAAAAGGACCATTAGCAAAATAAAATTTAAAGTGACATTTAAGTTTGAGAAAAGAGTCAGTCTTGCTAGCAATAAAATAATTTAAAATATTGCTGTGAAAATATTTTTCATCTAGCAGGTTAAAAACAATGAAAAATCATGATACTATCCCAATTCTGCTAGGGCGAGAAGAAAAGGACACTTCATACACAATAGTCTGCTGGAGACAGACATTTAACATCCATGAATCAAAAGTCTTGGAAATGACTTATTCTATAACTCAAGAGTTCCACATTAAAATTACTGAACAAGGACTGGGGTTGTGGCTCAGTGGTAGAGCGCTTGCCTTGAATGTGTGAGGCACTGGGTTCAATTCTCAGCACCACATATACATAAAGGCCCATTGATAACTAAAAAAATAAAATAAAGTTTAAAAAATTACTGAACAAAATGTTTGCATGAACATAAGAACAATGTAGGAAAATCATCCATTTATTTACTTAACATTTATTGGTTACCAATTATGTTTCAGGTACCATTCTAAACGTAGGATATTATAAACTGCAAAATTTGTATGTTGAAATCCTAACTTACAATGTGAGGGTATTAAATCACAGGGTCCCTGGTGAATAATCAGGTTATGAAGGCAGAGGTCCCATTGGTGGGATTAGTATCTTTATAAAAAGAGCCCTAAGAGATGTCCCTTCATCCCTTCTGCCATGTGAGGAGATGGAAAGAAGACAGCCTCCAGGGAACCAGGAAGAAGGTCATAACCAGACATGGAATTTGCTGGCACCCAGACTTTTTATTTCCCCGCCTCCAAAACTGATATAAATTAATTTCTGTTGTTGATAAGACACCATGTGTTGTTTTGTTGTAGCAGTCCAAGAGGATCTAACTATAGTGATAAACACGTTGACTCGGACATCAAATCTCATGGATTGTACACTGTAAGGGGTAAGAAGTGGGACAAAAGGCAAATCACTGAAATTTCTAATAAAAAACTTTATGAAATTATACAGCAATATGGCTTAGATATAATTTAAAATAGTCTCTCTGACAAATCTATTGGGTAGTGTTTCTCAAAGATGTTCCATACCTAGAAAGAGAGGGCAAAGGTGAGGGCTAGGGAAAGGGGGCAGAGAAGAAGAAGAGGGAGATGGTCTAAGAGAGAGAGAGAGTGAGGGAGAGAGATAATGAATTAGTTCTGTGCCACATTATATTGGAAAATACTCTTGGAAATTTCCAATATGTATCTTTACATGACTGAAACAATCGAAAGTTCAGAAAGTAAGATACCTGTTTTCATTTTCTTTAAGTTTCCCCAAACTTGTATTTTTTTAAAAAAAAATATATATATAACTCTATTGTTTTTACCTGGTCATACAAAATGCATTTGAGTTGCTGTCATAAAAAATAGTAAAAGGAAGCTGCATGAATCATCTGAAATCCCACCATTCTGAAATAACCTCCATAAAAATTTTGCTGCTGACCTCTCTTTTCTCTCTCCATGAGTACATAATTACATAGTCAAAATGTGTATTTTGAGATCAATCAAAAATACTATAGTTGTTATTTGGATATATATTTTCTTTTTTTTTTTTTCCTTTTTTCTCACTCCTCCATTCTTTACCCAGAAAAATCAATGTCAAGAATCTGGTTGTTACTTTTTTTCTATATTCATATAATCATATATGAATTTTTTTCTTAACAGGATGCTAAATAGGATTATCCCTGTTCTCTGAGAGTGGGATGAAGCCCTAAGCAGATGATGAGTGGTAAGTGTCAAAATATTCTAAACAGAAGTCCTGGATACATCTTCATGTGACTTTTTAAGAGAAGAACACCATTGGGCCTGTGAATCTTACTCTAGCCTACCATATGAAGATTTAATTATATGAAGAGGTGCAGACATAACAGGAATGAATCAGCATTTCCTCTTCCTAATGTGGAATGAAAGGGAATGCTACTCTTTCACTAAGCCCCAGGGCAGAAGTAAGAAGTAGGAGGAGGAGCAACAAGATCCTTGCAAGGTGAAGAGATGCTTGCATAAGGATATTCCACCATGTTATTTTCTGGTTTCATACTTATTGACCTAAGGAAACTTTTCAACCCAACCAGTACTTTAGCTTTCTCTATCACAAAGAAAATTCTTACAGAATATGCTTCTGAAGAGTTTAAAGGAATATATGATAAATAATAAAAGCTGTTGGAATTCCTCTGACATCAAAATAAGAAGAGAACTTCCTAACAGGAACAAAGCGCATTTCCATGGATGTAGGATAAGGGGGCAAGTTTTCCATAAGTCAAGTGTAACTTTTAATAGGCTGACTGCCTCAAAAAGACCTAATCCCCTTTCAGGGTGCCTGACAGGAAAAGAGGACCTAAGATTTAAATCTTTAAGGAAAAAGAGAAAATTATTTGAAAACCCCACTCAAAGTACATCACTCAAATCAGGAAAATGTGGGATATGAAAGCCATAGTGGCAGGGAGCTAGAGATAGGGGTACCACTGAATAGCTAAAAATGCATTAATAAAAGAAAGGGCAAGCAGCAGTTAGATACATGTCATGATTGACAGCATACAAGTGCCAAGAAAGAACTCCACATGACGTCACTATTACTTGGTTACCTCTCCCCTCTCCTCCCAGCTCTGACAGTGGAAGAATCAAAAGCAATACGCAAGCAAGCAAGGGACAAGGCAGGACAGAACCATCCTGAAAGAACTGATGATACTCCATCACTGTCCACTCTCCTCCTCAGCTTCCTGAATGCCATTTTGCAGAACCAAGGTCCAGCCCCAGCTGGGGGTAAAGGATTTGGATTGAGTAAGGGAAGTTTTGATATTAGATTATATAACATTTTTTATTACCTGAAAAAAAAAACGACTGGAAAAAACAAGAGATCTGAGATCAAGATATAATCCATAAACAAGGATGAAAGTCCTGACAAAGTCTGGTCATCAGTGGAGAAAAGTAAAATTTATTTTCTTAGTATATCCCCTTGAGACTGTCATGTTTAATAAACAAGATCTATCTATCCTACCAGCTATGTCAATCAAGCAACCTATCTACCTACCTAACTGCAGATACAGATATATCCTTACATTGACAAAATGCAGCCATATTTTATATATTTCTTTATATATTCTTCCTATTTAGGAATACACTCTGGAAGACCTCCAAACCTAATTCATTCATAATGACTGATTTTGGCTCTTGATATCAATGTACTCCAGTTTTTCATCATTCCTTTATTAAAAGACTTTTGCTTCAATTCTTTTGCTGCTCAAAATAATGCTACAATATCTATTCTCATTCTATAGCAACTTTTATTTTTTATGAGATCATTTACTAGGCATCTGCTTGCAAGGAAAATGTATGCATATTATATTCTAATATATTGCCAAAATTATTTCCACAAGGAATGTAACAAAATTTCCACCAGCAATAAATGATAATGCCATATTCTTAGAATCCCCACTAGTACCAGATAATGCCATTCTTTTTAATTTTTAAAAATATAATAGGTAAAAAGATATATTTTGTTATTTTAATTTGCCTTTCCCTGACTACTGGGGAGGTTGAGTATGTTTATGGGTCGTTTGAATTTGCTCTTCTGGGAAATTCCTTATAATGCCATTTGCCTAGTTCACTACTCATTTATCTTTTTCTTATAAATTTAAAGGACTCTTGTACACTATAGAATTTAAGTATTTATGTCCTAGGTCATTTACAAATGTATGATACATTATCCATATTTTATTTTTTTATTCTTTGAAATAAAATTTTAAATTTTAAAATAATTTTAGATTTAAAGAAAAGCTACAAAGGTAGTAGCAAGTTCTTGAATACATCTACCTTGGTTTCAGCCCTGCCTTGATGTTGCTGTTTTCCATCATCATGATACATTTGTTGAATTCAGGAAAACGATATTGGTATATTGCCAATAACATAATTCTAGACTTTATTCAAATTTTGCTAGGTATTCCAATCGAGGGTGTTACATGGCATTTATTTGTTATGTCTTTCTGGTCTCCTCTGGTTTGTGACAGTTTCTCATTCTTTCCTTGGTTTTCATGACCTTGACAGTTTTGAGAAATATTGGTCAGGTATTTCATAGAATGTCCCTCAATTTTGACTTGTATGATTTTGTTGTTGTTGTTGTTGAATTGGGGTGATGTGTTTTTGGAAATGGAACCATCAAGGTGCCCTTCTCATCACATCATATCAGGCAGTATCTGTAGTCCAAGTGGCATTGTGGATGATGGTAACCTTCACTGCTTGGGCACCATGGTATCTGCCAGATTTCATTGCTATAGAGTTACTATTTCTCCATTTCCAAACTCTTTCTTTGAAAGCAAGTCCTCAGAGCATACATTTTTAATAATCAAATGTATAATTTTCATTTACATTTTCAGGCTCACTACATAAAATATTTCCCCTCAACCTACGGCAGAGGCCCAGCCTCCTTCACATGACCCGAAGGCCATGGCAGGTAGGAGACTTGCTGTCTTTGCTACCTTCCTCAATTTCATCCAGGCATGCCTATCACAGTTTTCCTTTCTCTCCCTTACTCTCAGTTTCACCAACTTAAATTCCATTCCCCACTCCTTCTTCACAATCAACTTAGTCTATCACCTTTTAAAAACTATATTTTATGAACTCTTCAGTTTGAATATGGTGACACATCTCTGCTCCCATGACATGTTGTCCTCCCTGTCATAGACCTTATTGTGTATCATAATCTTCTATATTTGGCACTTGATTCTGTGTTATAATAGGTCAATAATACTATCTGTCCTCTTCCCTTTGTATTTCCAGGGTCTAACAATGCCTCTTATTTATTATGTACTCAATAAGCATTTGATGAATGATCAGATAAATGTTTCAAAATAGCATGATCTTGACTGCTATTCTCAAAACATTTGTTCATCGCTTTTAATTTTCACTCATGCATTCATTCATTCAACCAATATTTATTCCATCCTTTTGCCAGATTCATGCTATATCTTGGGAGCTAGGACCCTAAAAGATAGACACAGCCCCTATTCCCTTGATATTATAACCACACACTGCATGAAATCACAAAAATTTTCAAAAGCTTAAGGCTGTTCCAAAGTCTCTCATGGGCCACACACTGTGACTGTCAACACCGACCCATAAACTCCCTAGTTTCCAGGGGAACATGAGCTATCCTTAGGAGAGAAGTTAAATCAAGTTCTGTTATTCCAATGATCAGCTTCCTTTAGAAAGTGTAAATATACAGTTTGTGGGAGTTGGAGAGACAATGTGGGGTTGGAGAGAAGAAATATCAAAGGAAGGAGGGAAAAGGTTTAGAAAATGGACATTTTAGCAATGTAGTGATACCATTCCAAAATGTTCTGCAAATTTTATTTCAAATGCTAGGAAATTTGGCTATAGAAATGGCAGTGAAAATTTTATTTTATTTTATTTTTATTTCTTCCCTCCTGATTTTTATTATTTTTTTTTATTTTTTTTATTGTTGGTCGTTCAAAACATTACATAGTTCCTCATACATCATATTTCACAGTTTGATTCAAATGAGTTATGAACTCCCAATTTTATCCCGTATACAGATTGCTGCATCACATCAGTTACCCTTCCATTGATTGACATATTGCCTTTCTAGTGTCTGATGTATTCTGCTGTCTATATTATTCTCTACTATCCCCCCTCCCCTCCCCTCCTCTCCCCTTTTCTCTCTCTACCCCTTCTACTGTAAATCACTTCTTCCATTTGAATTATCTTGTCTTACCCCTCCTTTCGTCTTATATGTCATTTTGTATAACCCTGAGGATCGCCTTCCATTTCCATGCGATTCCCCTTCTCGTTGTCTTAACATGAAATAATTCACAAATGTAAATTTTAATGGAGTACTCTTGACCTTTTATATTAGGTTTAATTTATTTCTCTTTTAAATTGTTTGACTATTTTCATTTGATTTTGTGTTATCAGTTGAATCATTCCACTAAGTTGGAGGTAAAGCTTACAATTATGAAACAGAAGCATATTTGTGACTTATGACCCAACCACTGCATATTACTGCTGACTGGCTGAACCCCAGACCTCCTAAAATATTAATTGTGTAATTTTCGCTGAGGCCCTTGCTATTTCTCATAAATATGTGTTTCAAAAAAAATGAAGTCACTATAGTCATCTAGTGTTCTGTATAACTTTTATCTCATAAAACTGAACTGAAATGTTATTAATAAAGATACCCTCAGCTTTCTACAGTATGATTGCTTGGACTGCTATGTGAATATAACCAAGAGGGATTTAATCTAAGTTTAAAATATCTTGTTTAGGTTTCTATATCCTAGTCTATAAAATACTGCCAGTTATTTTCTGTTATATGAATAACCCAGCCATGCCCTTGATGCTGAGCTCAATACAGAGCTAATATAGACTAATGAAGTACGTGCATCCCAAACCCACTCTGGCTCACCAGTGAGCCATGAAGTCTAAAGTCGGAGGAGAAAATAAATCTGGTCTCTTTCTTGTAAAGACAATCTTTGAAAGATTTATCATTTCCCATCTTCTATTTTGCTTCTAACGGATATGAAATAATTTGAAACTTGGACAGAATGAGTGAGGAGAGGGAGTTGAATATTTCTCCAATTGTGAGCAAATTCCTGAAGGTGAACAAGACCTCTGCAACTAGTGTACTCATATTATTTATAGCACCCAAGTCTCTCTCAGGATCTTCTTATCAATATGGTTTCAAGTGCTAGTATTCACTCCTTTAAAAAAATACAAATATATAAATATGCAAACCAAATATGCCCTCTGCAAGAGTGTCAAATGAAAAGAGAGAAAACAAGAACCACATTTACTCATTTAGTTGTAATAAATAATGCAAGCTTTCCAAATGGAAGTATTGAAATAATTAAACTAATTTTCCAAAATTATTCTAGTGTATTCAATTATGGATTTTAATTATTTTAGAGAAGCAACTCACAGTGGTAATGAGAGAGACAGAAGTAAAAATCATGGTGGAGTTAGGTTTCATGTTTCTGCATTCTATAAGCTTTATTAGACAATGTTAATCAAATATTTGATGAATACTAAGAGCCTTTTGGGATAGTAAAATGAATATTACCATCATGACTCTGAGAACTGGGTTGAAGTATAATCACAGTCAGTTAAGGTAAGTGGATTTCACTGCCAAAGGGAACATTGGTTGTTGAAAAGAGGCCTCTGGAGAACTGTTCAGTATTAAATAGAAATAATACTAAAATAGAAATTAAAGCATGCCGAGTCTGTGACGTAAACTCCTAGAAACCAAAAATATGGGGAAAATGTTGTTCTTCAATCTTCAACTTATAATGAAGAAAAAGAATCATCAGGGTGTAAAGATGAGAATTGGCCTCTTATCATTTATTTTTACATTATATTTGTTTATGTGTCATTCAAATGTATCTTTTTTTTTCTTTATGACATCTTAAAAAAGAAAACAAGACAAGGATGAAAGAAAACAAAACAAAATTAGTGTTTCTTAGACTACCTGTGTCATAACCATCCAGAAGTGATGGTTAGAAAAACAATTCCTGGTTCTCAACTCAAATCAAACAAGTTATTTGCTAGGGTTCGAGCTAGGGATTTGTGCTTTAAATGATCTGCCCAAATGAGCCTACTTATATTAAAATTGAGATTATCAAATGAACAGACATGTTGAATATCTGATTATTACAACTCCCTCTCATTCTTTTAACATTATTGTCATAACCTTTACAAAGTATATGAATGCATTTTACCTTCTTAATGAGTGCCCCATAATGGAATACTTTTTGGCTTATTGGAAGATAAAAAAAATCTTCCTGAAACTTAAATCAAAAAGCTATTGTTAGAAAATGAAAAATATCAGGAGCAGACAATGATGGGCAGTTATTTAACTTATGTCTTTATCATTATTGATGACAAACATTTCATTAGCACAAGAAAGTTAACTGGAATCATAAGAACCTGGCAGGTAGCTACAGGTTGCAGGATGTTTTTTTGGTCTGTTCAATGTCTCTCATCTTCCTCCTTGGACTAGAGGGCTAGCTGGGGCTATCTGTCTCTCATGGTAATGACACAAGTCCTAGCAGACTAGTCCAACCAGACAATCTCAGTTCAAGCCTTTGTTGATGCCAAATCTACTACTATCTCATTGGCTAAGGCAATTTACATGGCCAACTCCAGACAGTAAAGATGTACATTCCACCCTCCAGAAGGCAAAAATTAACTCCATGGCCAACCCCAGCTTCAACAGCTCAGGAAAGTATATGCCTACCAAGGGGACTAGGGGAAGAAATGACAAATTCACAAACCTAAAAATCATAATTTACCTTAAAAAATCAGAGTAGTTAGACCTCTGCTACCCTACTGCTAACTATATAGATGAGGGAGAGGCCTGAACACAGCCTTCTACTCATGGACGGTGACCTAAAATGTCACTATTTAGGTAAAATTTAAGCTTATTTAAGTCCATGTAATATGCAGCAATACTCTAGTAAAACCCAAGCTTCCCAGAAAGAAGGCACTACTGTCCCTGACAAACAGAAATCAGCCCAGGAGCCGAGAGAGAGAGAGAGAGAGAGAGACAGAAAGACACAGACAGACATAGAGACCACAAGAGTGAGCATGTGATGTGAAAGTCTCAAACAAATGACAAATGAAAGCTGAGAAAGGTAGAGAGGCCAATTAAGAGAAGCATTAAGTAAAGCATGGCAGGCCTCAGGGTAGAACAAGAAAAGAAATACAGAGAGAGAATTTTTGCATTAAGCTTCCTTGTCCAGGACAAGTCAACCATACAATAAATAATAGATAACAAATCCCATCCCATCTACAGATGATAACAGAGGGATGGCCCTAAATCCCTGTGGTGAGATTTCTTGTCAAACAGTGCAAAAGACCATTTACCAGGCATTACTGTTCTTTTCCTAGATACAAATCACCTTCCTGAATCCAGTTCAATAAATAAGTAAATAAATAAATAAAGTAAATAAGTAAAGCAACCTGATGCTAATATATAGAGAAAGCATTATGCAAATTCATGATTAGTTTTCTACTGGTATTTGGTAACTAACTCTGTACCATATTGGAAAACTGGAAAATCATTCTAATACTTTTGGTTTCAGGGAGTGAGTGGTATTTGCTTTTTTTTTTTTTTAATCAGACCACACAAATTAAACCTGCTTTTTTAAAAAAATGTGCCATTCACTACGTGCTTATAAAACACTGCCATGTTTGATACCTCTTAAACAATACATAGCAGACTTGGTTAACACATGTCCATCATATGGTAACAGCATGGGAACAATGACAAACATTATAAACAGTAATCTCTATGCCAAGTACTGCTTGAAGCACCTTCTGTATGTTAATTTGTTTATTGCACACAATCACCTTATTTTTTTTTCTTTTAGGTAAGAGCACAGGAAGTTTAAGCAAGGTATTGAGGCTCTTGTAAATGGCAGATGCAGATCCCAGACCAACATTTTCTGATTCTAGAACTCAGCTGAGAACATAGCTTCTTTACCTTGGAGATTCACAGTTTTGTCCGTAGTTTCAGTATAATTATTATGTCTCTGGATTCTCAAAGTGTCACTCTTGCAATGATAAATTATATGGTGAGCCTACCTAGAGTACAAATCCTTACCAACAACACAATGCTGGCTCTCTGGCAAAGAACTGATGGTGCTGAGGAAGAAAAGAGAAAATGAAGAAACTGCTGCTAAGAGCAACGAACAGATTAAACTTAAAATGGACCACCTCAAGGAGCTAGAGAATAGATCAGGCATCTTTTCCTTATGTACAGAAATGTAATGCTCCATGTATCACCAGCCTATCAGCACAAATGCAAACTAATTAACAATAACACATAAGTTCTGGTAACTCTTAACCCTGGCTAAATGATTTTAAGACATAAAAAGTCTTTCCCAGTTATATAAGAATATGCCTCATAAACAGGTAGACAAAATGCACCATGCTCTTCCTAGCCTTCTCATCAGAAGTCCTGTGGGTTCATAAGAATCAGTCTCTACCCAAATTCTCACCAAGTGATTTATGAATAGTTCTTTCTTTCATAGTTACAATCCCTCTTTACACAAATTGGACCACAAAAGGTGCCAGAGAAGAGTCTGTCATCTCAATTTTCCTCTTTGTCATCTCAGTACCTAATAAAGGAGGAGGTGGAGGAGGGTGAGGAAGAAGGAGAGGAAGCAGAGGAGAGGAAGGAAAATAAAAGAACAAAAAATAATTTGACAAAAAAAAAAACCTTTCTACAATGCAAATAATTACCTGCTTATGATTTCCATACAAAATGAGTTGGCTTCTGTCTCAGAGACAGTAAGAAAAACAATTGTCTCTAATTGTTTTTCAGTTTGAATATTTGAACCTTTCAAGCTCCCTCAGAAAAAAAAATGTCATAAGTTTTACGTTAGAATGGATTTGGATGTCACTGAATTGCAATCTAAAAGTCGGATGACCCTTTAGATGATGATTCGACTAAGCTGTCTGATGCACAAGCTATTATTTAAATACATATAAATACTACAACAAAGGATTCACTGGACTAACTGGTGTGACTGAGACAAATACTGAACTTTATGGTGCCTCAGTGTGCTAGCTCTTCAGCAACTTAGTTCATCTTGTCAAAGTTGATAAGAACAACTCAGAGGAGCAAAAGTTTATTTGAGGCTCACAGTTTCAGAGGTTCAGTCCATGATTGGCTGATTCCATCAGTCTGGGCCAAAGATGAGGCAGAACATCATGCTCGAAGGGTCTGGTTGGGGAAATTTGCTCAACTCACAGCACACAAGGAGGAGGGACGGGAGAGTAGAAGAGAGCCAGGGACAAGACATATTCTAAGGCCACAAGCCCAGTGACCTATTTTGTCCAGTCATACTCCACCTATTTACAGTTACCACCCACTACTCCATTCAAATTATTAATCCATCAAATGAACTAAGCCACTATTGAGGCTATAACTCATAATCCATCATTTTACCTCTAAACATTCCTGAATTGCCTAACGCATGAACCCTTCAGTGGACATCTGGTATTCAAACCATAACACTTAGTTTTCCAATTTGAGAAATGAGAATAAATAATTACTGAGTCAGTCAGATTATATTGACCCTTTGGACTCATGCCTGCCACCTCCTCTCCTGTTGCATCCAACTGATTGGAGCATTTGCTTTGTGTCCAGACTAGTTGGAACTTGAGAGTCTGAGGGAGGCTGGGGCTTTGACATTTCTCAGTAGAACTGAACTTCTAAGGGATATAAAAAACACGAGAGGCTAAGATGCAGAGTCCAGGGACAAAGATCAGAATATGACCCCTTATTCTGTCCAAGCTTGGACTGGGCTGGTTCAAAACTTTGAAACAAAAAGCTGCCTATTCCAGAGAGCACATGCTAGTCTCCCTCTAGTTTCAGGGTAAACAACAGGCAAATCCAGAACTTCTAAACCCTGAGGCTCAGAAACCCAGGATCAGCAGGTAGCCACTGTTCTTCCAGTCCTTCCCACACCTTTCCTGCAACTGCCAAACTGCTAGTCAGTTCCTACCCACCCAGAGGGCAGGACATCTGCCCTCCCCACTGCTATCCAGGTGGTTACAACTTAAAGTAACCAGCATCTGGCCTTGGCCACTGAGACATAAAGAAGCATAAATGTGTACAGAGGAAAAACAATTCTATACTCCAAGATCCTGAGAGCCAGGTAGAAGAAGAAACAGAATATGTAGATCAGATGATTCTAATTAGAATAGAACAGATGATGGAGACATAAAAGTCCCTGAACAAAATAAGGTAAAAGAATTGCAGTACAATTAAAGATAAACATTTCTGCATCCACCACACATTCACAATTTCTACTTTAATAATGGAGATGAAAAAGAGGATAATCGCTGTTAAAGCCTGAAATAGTAACCTAGAAGATACAGAGAGGGAGGAAGTAATTCAAGACATAAAAAAAAGAATAAAAAGGAGTTTAACATCTCCAGAGAAAAGATGAGCAACCTACCAACATTCTCCAAAACATAACATGGAAATAGAGGTTTTATAAGAAAATAATCATGAAGAAGAAAGGCAATTAATCGAATGTAAGAAAATGATTTTGCCTGAGTTAATCTAGACGTTTATGTACAAGTTAAAAGGATTTATCCAGTTTTAGAGTTCCCATTAGGATGGCAAGAAAAGACACAGAAGTAGGTATATCCTGGTAAAACTCCCAAGCTCCAAAAAATAAAAACTAAACTCTTACATGATTCCAAAGTGAAAAACGCAATGTCTTTGTCATCTCAAGCTATAAAACAAAAATACCACAGACTGGGGGGATTAACAAGAGCCATTTATTTCCCCCAGTTATAAAGTCTGGGAAGCCCAAGGTTAAGTAGCAGCAGATCCACAGTATGAGGAGGTACTACTATAGACAGTGCCTTATGGCTACATCCTCATAAAACAGAGCAGAAAGAAGAAGCAAGCTCTCTTCTCTCTTCTTATAAAGCCACTAACTCTATCCAGAGGGCTCAACCCTCATGACCCATGGGCTACATCTCCAGATATCATCACACTGGAAATTAGAATTAATCATGGATTTTGAGGAGACACCAACATTCAGTCCATAGCACACAATTACTTACAAGGGAAAAAAAAATCAAGCAGGGATTGGATTTCTCATTAATAAACATGGGTAGTTAAAACTACAGTGGAATAAAATCCTTAAACTGCCAAGATAAAGGAACATAATCCCATACATTTATATACTTTCAAGGGAGATGATTGTGGGTGTGTGTATGTGTGTGTGTGTATATGTCTGAAAATTACATATTTATGGAAATGTAAGAATTTTGAGACCACATTAACCACGTATTCCATCTGAAGCTGATGATCAACAAAAAATGAATCAAGAGCTAAGCCACAAGCTAGAAGAAAAAAGAGAGTAGACAGTGGTGAGCAATACCCAGGTAATATCTACATTAACATTTCTATAGAGATATATTTGTATATATATATATATTTCTATATAGATAGATGGGTGCATTTATAGATGGATCAGTTAATCAACTGAGTGCTCAATCAGTTGATAGATCAATAGATCGAAATCAAAAGGGATAGTAAGAAAGAAATGAGATTGTACATAACTTAAGTACTATTTAAGAATCCCAGAAAAGATAATCAAATGATTTTAAAGTAAGAACTCTTAACTATCTCTGCAAAACCAGAGTCTGAAAGTAGGCAAAGGGCAAGCTCCTGGCCTAAAAACAGTAAGTAGAAATATTAACCCTGTTCATACCTAAGTGCAGATAAATATATGTCAGATTATGATTAAATGGATGAGTCATTGATATTGATTGAGTAGAATACTTCAGTAGAATTTGTCAGTTCCCACAAGTAAAAAGGCTTCAATGCCTCTGAGCAAAAACCAATTATAAAGGAAAGGAGGAAATGACAAAACAAGATATATAATAAACTTGACCCAATTGATAACATGAAATCCAGTTATTTACAATTTACAACAAACACACACACACACACACACACACCAAAAAATTTTAAAAAGAACATTTTTTTAAAAAGTGATAGAGATAAACTTTAAAAATAAAGTTTAGGGGATAGAAATTTGGGGCAAATATCAGGAAAAAAATGAATACTAAAAAATAATAACTAAATACTAAATAACTAAATACTAAAAATGAATACTAAAAATACTAAGTGTGGAGATGGTGGCACTTAAGGTTAATCTCAGTAAATAGAATATAACGGTAAAGGACAAAATTTATGAATAAAATATAATAATCATAAATCTTCATGTACCAAAAAAGATAACAGCCAATTATATGAGGCAAAATCTATTCAAATTATAGGAAAATTTGATGAAAAATTCATAAAGATATAACAAATTCAATAATAGACAATTTTACTCATTTTCAGAACCAGATCTAACAGTAAAAACAAATTTTTAAAAAAATGGAAAATACATAACAAAAATTTAATTTTCGTGGCAAATAATTCTGAAAAATGTACTTGGATATGGCATTTTATCTGTGTCCATAATTTCTTTTTATCTTTTCTTTGTGTGTGTGTGTTTGTGTGTGTGTGTGTATTTGTGTGTGTGTGTGTCTTTTTTGTTTTTGAAACTGGGAACTGAACCCAGGGCTTCACATATGCAAGGCAAGCATTTTGCCACTGAGCTACATCCCAGCCCCATGACTTTTTCCTTAAAAAAAAAAAGGCAAGCTAAATTGTACATATATTCTGGACATAATCCAATTACATAAAAAATGAAAATGTAAAGTGAATTAAATAAATCTTGAAAATTCAAGACATACTCTTAAATTAATATCTGTGTCAATCCAGAATTCCATTTCCTAGCATATGCCATTAAGAAATAAATGTCTATGTCCAACAAAAAATATGCACAAGAATGTTCACAAGAGCTCCTATGTAATAATTCTAATAAGAAATTCACCAATTGTCCATCAAGAGGAGAATGAATACTTTATAAAAGATTCAGACAATGGAAATTTAAATAATAAAATAAGAAGTACTGTTAAATCCAAGGTAGATGACTCCCACAGATGTTGAAGGAAGTCAGAAGTACTATGTGAATTTGCTTAAGTTGTCAAATTACTCAGTAGCTGACACCTGTCAGCTTGGCCATCACCTCTGGGGTATTGTACTGACTGAGGAGGGGCATGAGGGGATCCTCTGGGGTCATGTACATGTTCTATGTTAATCTAGTTGGTGGTTACCCAAGTGAAGACACACAAAATTCATCAAGCTATATATGTATTATTTGTAAACTTCTGAGTATGTGTTATAATTCATTAATTAAAATAAAGAAAATGAAATTAACAACTGCTAGAAAGGGGTAAAAGGGAAATACTTTATACAAAAATAAGGATAATTAAAGACATACTTAGATCAATAGCTTTGTATCTCTCCATTATTAAGGGAAAACAACTACAAATTGACTTAATACTCATTTTAGTACTGTTTAAAACTAATAAAAAAATTAGCAATGATAAAAACTGACACTAATGAAAAAGAAAACAAAAAAATAAAGTTATAAATCCAAACTCTGGTGGTTTGAAGTGACTAATGATGTAGGGAAACCTTGAAAAGAAGAACTGATACATAAAACAGTAACGATGAGAAAGGAGACATAACTTGTAGAGAAAATACTAGTAGAAATTATGAGAATATTTTTGAAATGTGATTGTAATACACTTATAAATCTTAAATCAATAATTTCCTAATTTCCTAAAACTAATATAAATTACCATTATTAATTCAAAAAATGAGAAATTTGATTAAAGCAATTAAAGTTGATTGAAACAGAGATCAATGATCTCCCTTTTAAAAACACACCAGCACCAAATGTTCCTAAGGTTTTACCTAACCTTTAAAGAACAAATAATTCCACTATTTTAATTAAACTCTCCTGAAGCATAGAACATAATACAAAAATCTTTATTTTATTAAACCAACATGATCTGAACTGCAAAAGTTGATGCTGCTATTCTAAGTTATTTACAGAATATTCCCATTTCTTAAAATGGGACAAAATATTTGAAACAAAATATTACCAAACAGAATTCAACATGAGCCTTACTATACCAATAAAGTTTGTTTAATATTAGGGACGTCACTGCAATGCCAGAAAATCCATCAATAAAGCACACTGAATTGAAATATTTACACCAAAAACACATGATCAATGAATCTTAAATTTGCAACAGACCTAATCAAACAGCCATTCTTAACAAAAATTTTAACACAAAAGCTACATAGATCAATATAACAGAATAAAGGGTACTTACCTAGATCTAAGTTTGTAGGGGAATTTAACACAGCTCTGAGTTGCTTGATAAGGATGGGCTCCAAGACCCTTTATTAGCCTTAATAGTTTTGCAAACATCACACAAACCCACATGGTATAGGTCAATCAGTAGTTAAGAGATGATGTGAACATGTATGTATGAGGACGCTGCCAATGTAACAGATGCTGCCGTGGCACAGATTTACAATAAATGTGTTTTGTATATGTAGCAGTACATGCTAAAATAATGATAAGTAGTATAGTGAGTACACAGACTAGTAACAGTAATTCATTATCAAGTATTACATACTACTCATAATTGTAAATGCTGTGCTCTTATAAGTCTAGCAGCGCAATAGGTCTGTTTATACCAGCCTCACCCCCAAACATGTGAGTTATGTGTTGTATACAACTTTATCCTGGCTGTTTACAGTATGAGGCAATAGGAATTTTTCAATTTCAATAGTGGTTCTACGAGACTACCGTGGTGTATTCAGTCCATCAATGATTCTCAAATCATTATGCAACACATGACTATACACAGAAAAGTATATTTCTCTAGTCATCAAAAGATAGTTATTAAATCATGTTGATACACGTGGATGTCCATCTGGGAGAAAAAAAAAGTTAGACCCCTATTCATACCACACCAGGTACAAACTCCAGATGTATCAAAGATATGTAAAATATAATAATAATTTTAGGAAAAAAAACTGTAGTATGTTATATAGGTAGCTTAGAACTTAGAAAACTGTTTAAACCAAAAAGGATATACCAAAGATGTCAAGACATATTGATTTCAAAGAAATTTAAAGTTTTGTATTAAAAAGATAATAATTAAGAAACTGGAAGTGGTCATAAAATATGACAAAGGAAGACTTGATATATACAACAGAGTAAAAAGCACTTAAGATCAACAAAACAAAGACAAAGACAAAATAAAAATGCAATATTTGTGCATATTTATGAGTTACAAGGTGATGTTCTGGTGTGTGTGTGTGTGTGTGTGTGTGTGTGTATATATATATATATATATATATATATATATATATATAGAGAGAGAGAGAGAGAGAGAGAGAGAGAGAGGGGAGTGTTCACCTCAACTCACAAGTGTTCAACTCCACCATTTTAAACTATAAAATTATAAAATATATATAGGCAATTCATAGAAGAGCCAACTGAATACAAAGGACAGGTAAATGTCATAGAGAAATGTAAATTTAATTAAGATTAAATCATTTCACATTCATCAAATAAGCAAGCACACTTGCCACTGGGAATTTATAAATAGAGGATATACCACATTTCACTTGTGAAACTGTTACACCATTTCTTCTTCAGTATAAATGCAATTTTGTTTTTTCAAAATATTTTCAGTTTGTGGTTGGTTGCATCCCCAGTTGTGGAATACATAGGTATGCAGGAACAATGGTATTTTTCAAATTTAATTTAAATTTTATGATTTATAGGTATGTGACACTTATACATATTTATGAGATACAAGCTGATGTTCTGATTTGCTTATGTAGAGAAGTTCAACTCAGAGTCAATAGCATATCCATCACCTTAAACTTCTATCATTTCCTTATGGTAAGTACATTCAGACCCTTCTAAGTATTCTGAAATATACACATTAGTGTTAGTTTATTCACCTTGCTGTGCCAAACAACACCAGAACTTATTCCTCCTATCAAACCATTACACTATATCCACTGACCAGCCTCTCTTCATCCCCCTTTCTCTGCTATTTATATCATCAAAACATTTTTCCCCCACTGTGAAAAATAAGAAAGAGCTATACAAATGTGAAAAATGTCTCCTCCTGAAATAGTTTGCAGCCTACTTCATTATACAAATGAAAATTTAATCTAGACAAAATGAAACCTCTGTGTAATCATAATGAAGGACTAATCCATAGGTTTAATTTATAAAAAATTTTAAAATACTATTCATGAAAAATGCTCCAAGTATAAATAAAACAAGTTAATATTGTCTTTGATGGTTGAACAAATTTGTAAACATTGGAACTAGAAAATTACACAAAAATATTTTATAGCAATATTTTAATATGAAAACTGGAAATTCAAAAATTAATAAACAGAATAAAAAGTAACCATCCAAGCATGCTTTTATTTTCATTTTTGTGGTTTTTTTATACATTTTTCTGGTTGATAAATGTTATATTCCATTTTAAGGAAAACACTTATAAAAATTTACAAATAATCAATTCTATTATTTATCTTGATATCTCAGGAACAGTAATTACACATAAATTTGTTTGTAGGAAATACACAGATCAGCACAGCAAGGGGAATTCTAGTTAACATGCCAAGGTACTTTCCTATCTGACTTTTGGAATTATGATCTCAGCCAGAATTAAATTATAATAATGAACCAAATGGAGAAGTGAATCACCAGATCCACTTACTATAAAAAGATCATGACTATCATTCCCATCAAGTAGGAAGCACTAAACAAAGCAGGATGTAGGCCACACTTCCCAAAGCCAGTTTTATGGTCAACTCCTATCCCCAGATCAGGAGGGAGTAAAAATACAAGTGATTAATATTTATGAACTTGAAGGGGTGTGTTTTCCCCCACTTTTTTGGACTAAATGTTAGTGACTCCAATTTATATGGTGACATTGTAACCTCCAATATGATGGTATTAGGCAGGACTTTGGTGATGTAATCAGCTTTAAATGAGATCATGAGGGTGGGTCTTCCATGAAAGGATTAGTGTCCTTGTAAGGAAAAGCAGAAAGAGTTCCCTTCCTTCCTTGTAAGGAAAAAAAAAAAAAAGGCAAAAATGAGGCCATCTGCAAGCCAGGAAGAGGGCCCTCATCAGATGTTGAATCTGCTGGTTCATTGGACTTCAGCTTCCAGAACTTTGAGGAGTCAATGTCTATTGTTTAAGCCACCCAGTCTATGATCCTCCATTAAAGCAGCCTGAGTTCACTAAGGTATCTACCAATCTCAGCAGGTACTTGTCAAAATTACACAGCAGTTAGTAAGGTTTAAAAAGACAACTTGCCTCAAGTTATACAGACAGAAAAAACACAGCTGGTTCTCCTCCAGCTCTCCCACTCCACGCTGCACTAATACAAACACAACCATGCAACAAGGCGGACAAAAAGGAATGGTTTTCTGGACAGAATGCCTGAAGACTAATGCCTCTTTCCTCTCCTGACTTCAGCAATCCACCCAGTTGCAGCATCTCTTCCTAGCCATCCTGACATAATAGATACTTAATTATGTTGCTTAGATATCTTCATGAGAGATTATCTTGACTTTTAAATGGAATGAATACTCAGCCTTCTCAATTCAAGTTGAATACTCAACTTCTCAAAAGCCTTCCTTGACATTCTATTAAACATCACTTCTAAATCCTGTAAGTTAGGGCATTAAAAGATTTTGTAAAGTTACATATCTTCTATATAGAAAGGAAGGATAATATCACATACCAATCACGGCCATATCAGACATAAATATACAATTATGTCAAGCTTGGAAAAAAGTGGGTTACTGAAGAATCAAGCACATGAAATGGGGAATTAGATTAGGAAGAAGAAGCCCAAGGAATTCAGATAACAGAAAACAGAAATGAGAATCCTGGGTACAGGAAGTATGACATTAACAAAGTTGATGGAGGAGTCCTTGAAGCAAATTTCTCACACCCCACAGTATGTCGGAGGCTCTTTTCGATCCTGGAGCAACCTGACAGGCAGTATGTATTGCCCTGTGGAGGCTCTCAACTGTCCACAGCATTGGGCCTGAGCGGAATCTCACAAGGACATGAGGAGGATTTTTTGTGTTAAAAGCAAAAATAGTTTTATTCTGCTGCACTGAAAGAAAAATCATGAAATACTGTATACTACTTTAATAATGGACGAAGTAATCGCAAGAAACCAAAAGTAAAGAGAAATCAAACACAACCACAATATGTAATGAGCCAGATTTATTATTAAAAGCAAGTACGTTTAATATTTGGGGAAGAACACATTTTAAAAGTAAGCTTTCCTTCATCCCAAATGTTCTTGTTTTGAGTTTTTATATTTAATTGCTTCCCTTAGGTTGGAGAGTGACTTTTTCTCCCATAAAACCATAAGATCTTTTCCCATCTAAGACTTTCATCGACATGCCCAGGGTGATTCCCCACAGGCTATCCCATAGCCGTAGGGATGTTTCCATGTTCTGCAGAAAAACTGATATTATTTCTAGAAATGCAGAGGACTACAGAGAACATTTCTGACCTGGGCCAGTTTTTAGTGGTAAGGACTCCAAAAGGTGAGGAAATGATCTCTTTGAGAGGTTCCTGAATCCACCAGGCTCATCACCCCATTATAATCCTTGCCCAAGCTTCCATGCCGTCTCATCAGAACCCCACTGCAGACCTTCCAGTCAATCTCCGCTTCCACTTGTGCACCCCAAAGTCCACTCACACAGTTGTTATGGCCACTCCTTTTACAATGACACCAGATAAAGTTTCTCCATCACAATTACAACTAAACTCAAGGTAGCCTGCAGCCTCCGCAGTCCTCCACAATCTAACCCCTGGAGATGCTCCTCTTCACTCGCTCCCTCACTCCCTGCCCCTGTTGCAGCCACACAACTTCCTGGTCTTCCCTCAGCATTTCCTCTCTCCTTACACTAGATCCTTGCCACAGTCATCTGCATGGTTCCTCCTCAATTCCTGTGGTCCTTGCTTAAACACTTCAACTTCATTTGAAAGGATTTTTTTTGGAACATTTTGTATTTTTTTAAAAAAGTTCTCCCCTTGTGCTCTATTTTCTCATATACTTTTCTTTTTAGTGCTTATCACTGCTTTGATATGGTATTTTTTGCCTCTCCTGGTACAAAAGCATTTTGAAGTATATTTATCATGAAATAGTATCATTGCAAAAGGAATGAAAATTTAGGGTAAACTCTAAATTTATTAAACCAATTTAATTTCTCTTAGTACTATATTTTACCACTGATAGTTTCCATTTGGGGCATAGCTCAGGAAGCCAGAGATTTAAATACAGGTAGAAAGGATAAAGAAAAGGCTAATAATTTTTTCAATGAAGATGTATCTTGGTATTGTGTTACCTACCCACACATTTGCAGTCAGTTAACATGGTGGTCTATTTAAATTATGAATACCACCAGGTTGAGATAAAGCAGAGGCACACATTCCTGAGTATGTATGGGCTACTATGTTTTATGTTTTCTATGTAATTACCACATTGTTTTTCTAGGGAGGGGTAGGCTAGTAACATTTGAAACTTATTTGCAAGGGTATCTTAGAAACATTTTTTTAGAGGAATTTCCACACCTCAAATATACATTCAATATAATTTGACAATATTGGAAAATCGTGTGAAAAAGTTGTACCCAGGATCAGCAATGACGGAGTAAGTAATAAGCTTCTAACATCAGGATGAATTTGCTCCATTCATTATGTTCCAGCCATAATGAATTATGTGGGATTTTATGAAGAACTATTTCATACTTTGTTTATATACAGTAACATGAGTAATGTCACCTCTCAGGAAGTAGCAAGTGTTATCTCTCAGGGATCTGTTTGATGCACCAGCTCTGAGCAAGGTCCTAACTCATTGTACGTGGTAAGAATGGATGTTAACAAGATAGGCATTTGAGAGGAGATTTCTCTCAACTTTCACAAACAACGCATGTTTCAAACCCCAAAACCCTAAAAAAGATTCAAGAATACTGGAATCCTTACTATTTGCTTCTTTTTTTTCTCTTTCTCGTCCCCACACTATTAATAGGAAACACTCGCTTCTCTTTCTCTCTCTTTTCTTCCCTTCAACAAACATCCAGAGACCTCTTTAAATGTACTAATCCTGCAGATTCTAAAAAGTATAAGAAAATGAGCCCATCCTTCAGGTACTTACCATCTACTTCAAAAGAGGAAAGTATTTACTGGATGTAAAGGTAAGATAATTGACAGTTTTAATTTCAATACATCTGTCATCAGAAATTATTACAAATAATAATTTCTTGGATGTAGGCTGGCAGGCAATGGTTTTTAAAATTCACTATATTCAGCACTAACAGAATTAGGACCCACAGAGGTGCCTGCATACCGCTTACCATTCTCTTTCATTTTCATTTTAACCATCAGAATGACACCCCTTGTTCATATTTAAACATTTTCTCTGATTAAACAGCTCATTTCTGCTGACTTTTAACAGACACTGACCTACTACTGTTGATTAACTTTCTTATCCACATGCTGTTTACAGCAGGTATCTGATGAACAGAACTGGTCATCCAAGGCTCATTGGCCATATGACAGAGCAGAGCAGCCTGGTCTGGCAGCAGAGCCAGCTCCTCTATCTCCTCATGTATTTGAATTCTAATCTGATTTAATTCCCTCCCAACTTTCCTTCTTGTTGGGTGACTCATACTTGGCTGGCTTTTCAAGCATATCTTAAATTCTCCAGCCCACCACAGAAAACTATTTGAATATTTTGGTATCTATATGGCCTTAGGATACATGAAGGCTGTTTTCTCCTTACAGATCTGAAAGACAACATGAAAACTAAAGAAATACAGGAGCAACAACATGCCCTTTGGGGGCCTAGTAAACAGAGGTTTTGCTGGTAGACAACAGGGACCAGCAGGCATCCTCAGGGCCTTCAAAGCAATACCTGTGCTACAGGTGTTTCTAAGCCCCATGCTTGAAGTCATGTCCCCAAATGACCAGAACACTCAGATAAGAAATTATTACCTGAGCAATACCCATAGAAGCTCTATAGGATTTCCTGACATAATTTTGGAAAGATCTTAGGAGCTGGATTTTTCTGAAGGGTAATTTTAATTCTTTGACAAGAAAAAAGAAGAAGGAATGAATTGCATTATCACTATATGGACATATGCTACCTGCTTGGATTTTTTCCTACTCCGTTAATTTGAAAGCAGAGTAGGGAATATTTGCCTTTCGGTCTCTTACCTGAGAATTGGCATGTGTCTTTCATGGTGCCGTGACAAGTGACACCACCTCTCCCTTTCTACATACAAGTTCCAGTTCTATGAACTGACTCATAGCAGAGAGAAAGAAGGATAAGGTCCCTGCCAGAATGGAAATCAACTGACTAGTGGATACAACAAACCATAAACAAGCACATGTGCAATGCATAGTGCTAAATGGAATAAAGGGAAATAAATATTAAAGAGATGGAACAACATTGGGTTAGTCAAAGGGGAATGAAGGGAAGGGTGGGGGGATGTGAATAGGAAAGACAGGAGAATGAATCGACATCAATTTCCTATGTTCATACATGAATACACAACCAGTGTAATTCCACATCATGTACTACCACAAGAATGGGAAGTTATACTTTATGTGTGGATGATATATCAAAATACACTGTACTTCATGTATATCTAAAAAGAACAAATTAAAATTTAAAAAAAAAAAAAAGAAGTGACGCCACCATGTGACCCTGTGGGATAAGCCAAAGACAAGTGGTCTTTCTGTAATCTGGCATTAAAATAATCTGAATCAGAATAGAGTTCACAAATTTGAACTTTCTATTTCCTAATGAAACAGAATGTGCTAAACCAACATGTACCCCTAGATGGGGACTAGTTTCCTTGGATTAAAAGGCTGGGCAAATATTATTAAAAGGCGTCTACTAAAGTAAAGCCTCTTTTGTACGTCTTAACATTTTTTTTCTATTAAAGAAAAACACGATGAGAGAGAGAGAGAGAGAGAGAGAGAGAGAGAGAGAGAGAGAGAGAGAGAGAGATGGTTGAGGAGAGAAGGCAGAAGGCAGGGGGCGGGGAAGGGTGGACTCGGAGAAGAAAAGCCTTCATGAACAATTTGCATATAAGCAGAAATGTAACTCAAAAGTAAACCATGAGGAGAGAAAATTCTGAATAGGAGAGACACTAGGTGCAAAGAATCTAGTGTATTTTAAAAAGTCAAGTCATTCAAGTTATTATCCTGATGGGAATGGAGTGAGCAGGGGAGAGAGGTAGGCGTTGATGTCAGAATGGTAGGGCATGTGTTATTTGTTAGGCATTTACATTTTATTCTATGTGTAATAGGAAGGAACTAGGGAAGTTTTATTTTGAAGTATTTCAGGCACACACACAAAAAAAAAATAAAGAAAAAAATGGTCACCTGTGTGTCTAGCGCCCAACCTAAGAAACACTGCCAGAGAAATGTATCTCCTTCATATTCCACGGGAACAATAATAATAAGGTACTTAAAAATGGATCCAACAAAAAATTATAAGATTTTTAGGGAGGTGTTTTAGTCAGCTTTTTCACTGCTGTGACTAAAAGCAACCAACCAGAACAACTGTAGAGGAGGAAAAGTTTATTTGAAGGCTCACAGTGTCAGAGTTCTCAGTCCATAGACAGCAGACTGCATTCCTCAGGGCTCCAAGTGAGACTAAAAATCATGGCAGAAGAGTTTGGCAGAAGGAAGAAGCTCACATGATGATCAGGAGGCAGAGAGAGAGACTCCACACTCCAGCAACAAAACAATATATATTCCCCTTAGCCACGCCCCCAATGAACCACCTCCTTCAGACACACCACACCTGCCTCCAGTTACCACTCAGTTAATCCCACCAGGGATTAATTCCCTGATCAGGTGAAGGTTATAATCCAGTCATTTCTCCTCCAAACTGTCTTGCATTGTCTCACATGTGAGCTTTTGGGGGATACCACATCTAAGCCACAACAGGAAGAAACATGAAAAAAAACCTTATTACAGAAAAACTGAAACTTTAATAAATAGATAGCCTATTAATAAGGAAAAAGATTTAATATAAAAAATCAATTCTGTATAAATTATCTTGATATTAGCTACATTTTTAGTGGGAGTGAAAAGACTAATTCTCACACTTACATAGATCTGAGAACTCCCAAGGAGTTCATTGCACCAGGCAGCAAAAGTTCCACCACTTCTTTTTATCTTTAGAATTCTAATGAGTGAGAGTGATATAAGGGATATCTTTAAATAAATTCAAATTTCTTTCTTACTTAAAAAAAAACTAGGTGCCTTAACTTTCTTATAAATTATTTAGTATTCACTTTAAAGTTTATTTTAATTCACTAACGTGTTATGATATCTTGGTTCGGCTCCACTAGTTTAACTGAGTGTTTAATCTTAAATGTAAATTGCAATGCTAGAAAATATGCACAATTATGTGTACACACTCACTTTTGTATCTTTTCTGATTATTACAATAAGTTAAACTCCAAAAGTTAAAATCCAACAAAGATAAAGAGAAGGTTCCGGTGTCTGTCCTTATTATACCCAGCCATCAGTGCTGATGGATACTACTAAGTATAATGCACATACTATGTCAATGGGCTTATGTCTGTATCTGTATTTACTTCATTAAGAGACAAGTGCACAAAAAGTTGTAATTGAAACCTAGTCCTCCATATCCAGACAACTGAATAACATAAAGTGAAAGAATGTTTGATCCCTCATCGTGTTAAAAATAAATAAGCACGGGTGGATAAGAAATCACTGGCAGGAATATTTCTAAAGAATAAAAACCCAACATCTTTTATGATAGAAACATGAGATTTATGCTAAATGACTGAAAAACTATGCCCCAAGTTTACTTTCATAAATATCTCCATGCTGTGTCCAGCATGACTTACAAAAGATGTAGTTACCCACCAGTAATCTCATGTTGATTTCAATATGAAAACAATCAGAGTTTTAAATTTTGAAAATCAAACTACCAAAATGAAATTTTAAGTGGTTTATCACAGCTCTAGAGGTAAACTTTAAGGAAATGAGCCTTTCATACTAACAATTGGCTTAAATGCTGCCAAAAAGGCAGTTTCCATCAAAGGGTTTGGTTTAACAAATCTAAATCATAAGCTTTTATTTCAATACCACTAGTAATTTATATAGTGCATGATGGGCTTCACAACATAGCAGCCTCATGGTGTGTTATTGAGCAAAATATAAATTCTTTTAAAAGCTTGAATCAGAAAAGCTTGAAAATTTTCATTACTAAAGGTGACTTAAGAAGTGGACTGAGAATTGCAAAATTTATGCTGACCATAAAAGGCTGAAAACTACTTAAGTCCTTCGGAAGTTTTCACTTTACTATGGGAATTAACAGGACTCTGGATCAAGACAAATGTCAAGAGAATCAAAAAGCTTTAAATGCAATGTTTAAAATGTTGGAATGATTATACCATATTAAAATTTTGCATTTCCTAAGAACTTGTGATAAAATATTTTTTATTAATGTGTCTTTCATTTATCAGAGACTTGCATGGCAAAGTTGTTCTCCTCAAGGAGTTTGTATCCCTGATATTATAGTAATTTAATCTCATAAAACAAAGCCTTGCCGGCAGATCTCCCCATGTTAGGAGAACTGGATGTGTAATCTTAATAAACAAAAGGAGCCCAAATTCATGCTCTCTAACAGACTTATGAAAGTAATTATACCTTTATTGAAGTTACACCAGTCTCCAACCCCTGCTGTCCCTGCTGTTTCCTAAAGATGGTTATTTTCTACTTAAAGAAAACAGACAGACTTTGGAAGAATAGCTGGTGTTAAGTAATATTACAAAATTTAATCAGATTCTCTGTGCAGCTTACATAACAATGGTACAAATATTTCAACCCAAATATTAAAATTCTCAGAGGTTTTTAAAAATGCAGAATAGCTAATTAGGATAACTTACTAATTGGAGCAACAACTCACATGACTGTAGGGTAGGACAGGAAAGTGGGGGAAAGGGGAAAGTCTTCCAGTCGCCATGATCATTCCCGAGGCTTTAAGGGGCTTTGTGTAGCCATCAATAGGGTGAAAGAAAGCATTAACAGAGTCAAATAATGTAAAATGAGACAATATGTCAAGAACCATATTTTTAAAAGTGCTAGGGGAGACAGCTTGCAGAACTGTAGGAGCAGCTGGTTGGACAAGTAGCTAAAGCAAGGTGATGATACAAAGACCTTTCAGAGCGCTATCTGCCTGCAGTGTTTGGTCTCTATTTTACTCAAGGGTATTCATTTAGTTCTAGGGAAAAGTGCTTCAATAGCTCCTACTGAAACATAGTGATTTATATTCAAAATCTAATTTGCATTGTACCTTTGGAAGTCCAAAAGGCAGATAATAGGTGATTTCATGGGCACAAAATAATGTGAATCCTCTAGGAACCAGAATGAGCAGAATCTCACAGATTGACCAGGCATGTGTAGGCCAGCAGGGTCATAGTAACACAGGTCTTCCCCAGTCACCCACTAGCAGCCAAAGGCTTTCTCATGCTCAGTGATGTCCATTGGCCTGGATATTCTAACCTGCCTTGCATACAATTTCTTACGTGTTAAAACTCTATTTTTGTTTTCTTACCTAGTTAACTCCCCTGCAATGATTAACCACTTTCTGTAACCTTCCATGATGTCCAGGCTGAAGACATAATTAGTGTCTGTATCATTTCAGCACTCCATGTGTGTGTGAATGGATGAGCACTTGGAACATCTAGCTCTGTGTGTGTGTGTGTGTGTGTGTGTGTGTGTCTGTGTGTGTGTGTCTGTGTGTGCACGTGCATGCGCGCACACGCCCCTCTGGTTATCATGGGAACTCTGAGACCTTGGAACCATATGTCATTTCATAGCATGTGTGGGCTCAAGAGGTGCTTATGGGATATATCTGTAAACAACAACTTCATCAAAGAAAGGTTCTGGGTTGCCTCAACCAATGAAGGCTCTTAGGCATTTCCTTACTTTATGACTTATCCCTAACATTATCACCCAGAGAATGTGCTTGTATCTCTCGTGGTTGAAAGCAATAAAGAACACCTAGTAAATACCAACAAAGTGGCATCCTGCTGCACAAGGGTTGTAGACTCCACTGCCAAGACCATAATATCTTTGTAATACACAGTTTACAGATCCAAGGCCCTTGACAGTAGAACCATCAAATAGGTGGGATGAACATCCAACAGTTCTCTCAGGGATCCAGTGCTGCTTAATACAAACACCTCAAATCCTGCTAAAGAAGCCCATGGCAGAAAAGTTCTGGTGACTCACTTTATTGGTGAATTAGAAGTGACAGTAGAAGGAATATTCTCATTGCCAGACTTTGGGTACTATACCTTCCCAGTACAAACCAGGTCTAAATCATCTTTGTTGCCTTTCTGATCGTTATGATTCTGTGCTAAGAACTCAACTCATGTACCTCCACCATACTATGGAGCATTCTATTCTTCTTTAGTGAATAAATACAGATCTCCAAGGTCCTAGGTTCTATTAACTGGTCCATGACAAGAATTGTAAAGACCTGAAACAATATCATTATGCCTAAGATCCGGATTATCATTCTGTTATAACCAGCCATCACATGATGCTAAATGGATTTGAAGAGGTGGGTAAAACTCACAGTCATGACTCTGACAATATTCATAACAGACTTGGTCAGAAATAAATGAAGGAAAGCTGCAGTTCTGCTACCCTCGGGTGCAGACCAAACAGAGTTGGGACCAGACACTTGTCATGAGTTTAAAAGGCAAATTCTGGAAATAAAAAGGCCATAGAAAAGGATCCCAGGATAAGTAAGAAACCATAGGAATCTGAAGGAAAGATTCAAGAGTGCCAACAGAAAATAAAACATGAAGCAGACATAGAAACTGGCTGAACATTGAAGTGCTCTCCAACCCACACACAGATCCACAGGCCATGGGCGGAAACCTCAGGAGCTCAGGGTGTTTGAATGAATCCTCTGCCCAGTCATTGGCTGACCAGGAGACATGCAGAAACCCTTAGAGGAGCCACTCTAAAGAGTTAAGAGCTAAAGTAATGACAGCAGAGAAATGAACAACCAAATACCATGGGGAAAACAGGTTCCATATATCAAGTCCAGGTGAGTTATTAAATACATCAAGAAACTTTTGGACCAAGGGGAAAAGTCATAGTTGCAGTAATAGACTATCTAAAATGTCCAGCATCAGCCACAAAGAAGAATGAAATTATGGCATTTGCCAGTAAATGAATGGAACAGAAGACTATCGTAATAAGTGAAATAAGCCAATCCCCCAAAACCAAAGCAGAATGTCCTCTGATGTATGGATACTGACTCACAATAGGCTGGGGGAGGGAGAGAAGTTCACCAGATGGGACAGGGCGGAGTAGCAGAAAGGGAGAGGGAATGGGAATAGGAAAGGAAAGACAGGAGAATGAATCAGACATCACTTTCCTCTGTTCATATATGAATATACGGCCAGTGAAACTCCACATCGTGTACAACCAAAAGAACAGCAAGTTATACTCCATGTGTGTCTGATGTCAAAAACATTCTATCGTCAAGTATAATGAAAAAGAACAAATAAAAAATGAAAATATAAATAAAATGCAAAATGGTTTTTTTAAAAGTCTAGTATTCAATAATAACAAATAAAAATGAGACACGCAAAGAAATAGGAAAGCCCGCCCCATAGTCTGGGGGGAAAAGTCAAAAACTAACTCTGAGAAGACTCAAGTGATGGATTCAGCAGACAAAGACCTCAAAAGGAGTAAACAAAATTCTAGCATTAAAAAATAAAAAAATTCACACAAGGGCTCAGCCACAGACTCAAGAGGCAAAAGAAAAGAAAAATAGTGAATTTAAAGATAGATCAATAAATATTATCTAATTTAAAGAACAGCATAAATAAAAATTTTAAAGTAAATAAACAGTCTCAGAAACCTCTGAGACAACTTTAAATTTACTAACATAAAGATTGCTAAGAATTATAGAAGGATAGAACAGGGAGAGAGAGAGAAAGGTGCAGAAAAAATATTTAGCTAAAAATAAAGTCAAATTTAATGAAAAATAGTAATCTACAGATCCAAGAAGTCCAATGAACCCCTGGTGTGATAAACGGAAGAAATACCTCTTCAGACACAGGGAACAAAAAGCAAGGACAACTGATTTCCCATCAGAACCCATGGGGGTCAGCAGGCAGCTGAGGGACATATTCAGAGAACTGACTGAACACTAAAACTGGCAACCAAGAATTCTATATCCAGCAAAACTACTCTCCAAATACGAAGGTGATGAAGACATTTCCAGACTTACAAGAGATTAAAGATTCGCTGTTAGAAGACCCACTGAAAGGAAAAGACACCAGATGGTAACTCATGTCTCAAGAAATAGTGAGAAGCAAAGGAAATAGTAAATGTATTCATATATATATAAACTGTATAGGACACACTTTCACAGTTCTCTCTTGACTGCTTTAACGATATATGATTACATAAGGGCATAGTTATAAAACTATTGCTAGGTTTATAAATTTTATATATGGAATATACAGTGATAGCAGTGATAGCAGAAGGAGGAGGGATGTCATGGAGCTGCCCTGAAGCAGTTTTTTTGTTTAACTGGAATTCTTTTAATATCAATCCAAACAATATTGTGATTAAATTAAGGTGTATGTTGCAATCTCTCGAAGAACCATTAAAAATAAAAATTTTAAATAAAAGTTTTAAAAATTCCTAGTGTAATTATAATGGTCCACTAAAATACTTGTGTACAGTGCTAAAGAAGAAAGTCACATAGGCACACAGGGACAGAGAAGAGAGGAATGATGTAAAAAGCAATCTGTAAAAATGAGAGACATAAATACAACCACATCAATTATTCTACCAAGTATGAATGAACTAAAGCCTCTGATCCAATGGAAAAGCTTGTCAAGTTGTACAAAAGCAGCAAGATAAAAGGTTATGCTTATGATGAGAAAGACACTTTATATTTAATATGCAAATAGGTTAAAAGAAAAATATACCTCAGACCAAAAAGTGAGAGACAAACTATAAAATTTCTAGAAAAATTATAGAAGAAAACCTTTTTTATCCTGTGGAAGGTAAAAATTTCTTAGATATTACACTGAATGCCTACTCCAGAGGAAAACATATTAATGAATTTGACTTTATAAAAATTTAAAAATTGCTCTTCAGATACACTCTTGATAAAATAAGAAGAAATAACAGCCCTTGGTAAAAATATCATATATACTTACATAACATGAACTTACATTATTTGATAGATAATTTTTATTCAGAATAATAAACAAAATGAGAAATAAAGCTCTCAATTGAGACAATATACTGCATTTTGTATATAGGCCCCTCTACAGAAGATATACAAATACCTCTGAGCATATGAAAAATGCTCAATATCTTTCATTATTAGGGAAATGTGAATTAAAGCCACCAATGGATGTTCATAGCACTATTGGTAATAATAACAAAAAGGTAGGAAGAACCCCCAAATCCATTAGCTGATGGCTGGATAAATAAATGTGGTTTATCCATACACTGGAATATTATTTGATAATAAATAACCTACTACAACACGGATGAACCTCAAAAACATTGTTAAGTGACAGAAACCAGTCCTAAACTACAATTCCATAATTCTATTTACAAGAGATTCCCAGATAGACAAATCTATAAAGACAGAAAGCAGATCGGTGGCCAAAGTTGGGTTTAACAGTTGGGATTGACCTCCTTCCACCCTCAGTATGCCTGAAATGAAATTTCTGGAACATGGACATGAAAAGAACAAAAAGCAAGTACCTATAAAAAACAGCAAGTCCTTGACTGAGATTTGTGCTTACAACCTTTATACAATGGGATTATATTTTGATTATATTAATAAAGAAGATAAATTGCCAAGAACATTTTCCAAATGTTAATGGTGGCATGGGGGATTTTTTTAAAGACTTGTTTGTCTATTCTAGTTGAACCATGGTCAGTAGTCTCAAACCATTTGGAACATAAAATTGCCAGTATTATTTGTTTTATCTTCTGTTTTAATGTGTATTTTCAAAATGTTTTATAATAAGAATGTGTTAAATTTTACTCTTAAGTGTTAAAATGTTCATCATCTCTAGAAATTACAGAATTGCAAATCAAGCTACTCTAAGATTTCATCTCACTCCAGTCAGAATACAAGCAATAAGTGTTGGCAAGGACGTGGGGAAAAGGTACACTCATAACTTGCTGGTGGAACTACAAATTGGTGTAGTCACTATGGAAAGCAGCATGGAGATTCCTCAGAAAACTTGGAATGGAACCACCATTTGACCCAGCTATCCCACCCAGCTATCCTTTATACCCAAAGGACTTAAAATCAGAATACTATAGTGACTCAACCACATCAATGTTTATAGCAGCTCAATTCACAATAGCTAAACTATGGAACCAACCTAGATGTCCTTCAACAGATGAATGGATGTAGAAAATGTGGCACATATATGTATTGGAATATTACTCAGCCTAAAGAAGAATAAAATTATGGCATTTTTGCAGGTAAATGGATGGAACTAGAGAATATAATGCTAGTTAAATAAGCCAATCCAAAAAAAAAACCAAAGGCTGAATGTTTTCTCTGATAAGTGGATGCTGATTCATAGTAGGAGTGGGGATAGGTAGGGAAGGAAGAAGGAACACTGGATTGTGCAGAGGGGAGTGATGGGAGAGAAGGGGGTGTGGGGATGGGAAAGACAGAAGAATGAAACAGACATTATTACCCTATGTACACATATTATTATACTAGTGGTATAACTCGGCACCACGTACAGCCAGAAGAATGAGAAGTTATGCTCCATTTGTGTACAATGTGTCAAAATGCATTCTACTTTCATGTATAACTAATGAGAACAAATAAAAAAAGAAAAAATAATAATAAAATAAAGGTTTTATAGCATGTTGTCTGATACTTCCACATTCTTTTGAAATCAGAATTTGCCAGTTTCTCTTTTTCTATACCAAATAATCTTCTATTATCTTTTTTTAAAAAGCCTTTTGAATCCCTTCTCTACACAATTAAAACTTTATTGTTAGAGTGCCTGTACATGTAAAAATATAAAAGAAAAATATTTATGTGTTTCCCATTTAAAAACATAAAACCATATCTATGGTGATAAAAGAGCAGAAAAGAGAGCATTTCCAGCTTGTGGTGGACAAGGCTGTGCTCTGAAGAAGGAGGTCCAGGGCGAGGTTTTGATTTACCAACCAGTAGTCAAGGACTATACAATAATTCACGTCACATCTCAGGCAATCATTTCTTCAGACACAAAGGGTATTTCAGGTTAAGTAACATAGGAATGCCTTCTACATTGTGGATTTAAAATTTTTCTTTTTGGTTTTTGTCTGGAGCTCCACACGAAAAATGGACTTAGCATCCCATTGAGTTTCTGATTATTCTAATGGTAGAAAGTGAACTAAAAGTTTAATTTACATGTTGGGAGCATCTTGATAGTTCAAATTTCTGCAGAATAGGCAGATGTGTGATTCGATGATCTACAAGCACAATGCATTTTTCCCCCTTACTTTCAGTAGTGCTATTTTCTATTGTCAATGGTTTCATTTATTTTGGATTTAAGTGAATATCAGGAAAAAGTTCTCATGTTTGTGTGGTCTGCAGATCTTAAGATCAGACTACACATAGCTCGAAGATGCTTCATTCTCCCAAAGGAAGATTTCCAGATGAAATTCATGTCCTCAGTCACAAATTCTTTTGTTACCATAGTGATAAGAATAAAGAAAGAAAAAAGAAAGAATGAAAAAAAAAAGCTAAAAATACCTGATGACATACAGACAGTTTTAGGAATGTGACCTACTTGGTGCTGTACACTGAAGAAGTTAATCAACTGAATTAACTACATCTGCATTAGGTGAAATATTCTACTGGATGAGAAAATGCGTAGGTTGCACATCTGGAGCTATTATCTCCAATCAGAAGTCAGTATGAATGAAGATGACTGACAACCTAAAATGCATAAAATCAGATTCTTTTAGAATGGAATATACATAAGTAGCAAACAGAAATCCAATAGTTTTGTTGCCTTTTCCATAAATATTATTTTCTTTCCACTACTTTAGAAGAGTGCCTCCATTTTAAGTGAAAGAAGAAAAAGCTTCCGCTGCACCAAAAGAACTAGTTCTACTGAATAGGACAATAGAATGGGACATATAATTACAATGTTGTAATGGACCCTTTCTCAAAGAGAAAGCATCCTAGTCTTAGGTATTTGAATAAAAACAATTTTGAAAATTCTAACTTTAATATGAATCTTAATAGACTCAATCATTTGCAGAAAACCTACTATACTGAGAAGCATTAAGCAAGTAGGAGAAAAATAAATAAATGTCACTCTCTGCTGCTGAGATGTCTTAATCATCCATTTATGTTTTCATAATACTGATCTTTAAAAATGTCTCTACATGATAAAATGAAACAAGTATTGACCGTTGATTGAAGGGTTAAAGTTTCAGTTTAACAATGAGTTTAGAAATTCGGTAAGTCTCAGTTCTCTTATCTTCAAAATGAGCATAAATAAGAATACCACCTGCTTTAGCAAGAAGTTCATTATGATAATCAAAAACAAACATACATGTAGAAGCCAATGGATGACATTTAATACAAAAATCTCTATAAAAATGAGTCAGCATCCAATGGATTCAATATTTAGACAGTTTCAAAATAAAAATAATTGAAAACAATTATAAGAATATGGATGTACAGGAATTATTAATGAATAATATTAGCAAACATTTACTGAACACTTATCATGACTCACATATTTTACATGAATAATTTCATTTAAGCCTCACAATAGTCCAATGATGTAGGCATTATCATTTTTTTATAATTGGGAAAAACAAGCATAGGTGCAATAAACAGCTTGTCCAGACACATAGCTGTTAAGAGGTAAAGTGAGGAAATAAACCTAAACAAGTTAATTCTAGAGCTATGCTCTAAATCTAACCCATTATCATGTAGCTCAAAGTAACTAGAAGAGGAAAATATCCCAATGAAACTACTAACTTGAAAAAGCCTTATAATTAAATTGCTAACACTAATTTGTAAAGTTCTGAAACACTTAATATTTTGCTTTGCTTAATTTTAAAAATTTTATTATGATAAGGAAAATAAAACAACATGAATGTAAAACAGCAAATGTATGATAGGACAGATATAATCATGACATATTACTAGTCATAAATAATGTGATAAAATATATTTATGGATTGGAAACTTATTAAAAAGCAAAAAATCAGATACTCCAGCAATATGTAAAAATATCAATTTTCATAAAAATTAACATAATGTGCACAGGAAAAAAAATGGAAAGATAGAAATCCACTGTTACCAAATTCTATTTCTTAGAAATGTTATATATTACAATATTTCCCACATTTTTTATATTCACTATTTTGGTCATTTGGAAAAATAATTTGAAACAACCTAGTCATAACCACAGAAATGCAAAGTGATTTGGATGTCTCTGTCAAGAAGTGAATGAATATTTATCAAAGTCTTGAAAAATGTTCATTGTACTAGGACAACAGCAAAACAATGTTTTGGGTAAAGAACTGGGTAAATCTGCACTAAGAATGAAGGGGAGGAGCTTCAAAATACAATGAAGCTTCAATATTTACTCACACTTTTAGGAGTGAGTCTTTCCCTATATCAAAAATCAGTCCTGAAATGTTTTAGTTTGTTTACCTTTGATTCTTGATGAAATTGTGGACATATTATCTCTAAACACATCAGAAAGCCACAGCATTAGTAAAGGAAAAAAAAAACTAATATACAAAAGTAATTGCATTTTCCTACACTAACAAATCATTTGAAAAGAAAACTTTAAAATTCTTTGACAATGGCATCAAAATAAATAAAATCCTTAGGAATAAATTTAAAGAAGATGATGAGAGATCTCCATATTAAAAACTAAAGACACTGATGAAAGAAATGAAAGTTACAAATAAAAGGAAAGGTAGCCTATCTTCATAGATTGGAAGAACATTACAGTAACTGTGCTACCCAAAATGACCTATAGATTTGATGCAATTCCTACCAAGATTCCAAAAGCATTTTAGAAAAAGCAAACCTAAAAATTGTATAAAAACAAACCAAAAAAATCCCAAATAGCCAAATCAATTTTGAAAAAGAATAATTGGAGGCATCATACTTCCTGATTTCAAATGATATTACCCCCCCAAAAAAAACACTATGGCACAGGCAGGAAAATGAAGAGGAAAATAGAACAAAATAGAGGGCCCAGAAATAAGCCCACACATAGACAGACAACTAATCTTTAACAATGGTGCTCTACAATGGGAAAGGAGAGCATCTTCAATAAATGGCTTAGAGAAAAACAGATATCTTTGTGTGATAGGATATTGGACCCTTATCTCATACATATAAAATCAGCTCAAAAGGAATTATACTCAAATCTAAGATTGAAAACCATAAAATTCCTCGAAGAAAGCACACGGTGGAAACTCCTTCACACTGTTCTTAGCTAAGATTTTTGAGATATGATCCCAAAAGCAAACAAATCAAAGAAACAAAATCCACCAAATAAACAAAAATGTGGAACTGCATCAAACTAAAAACCTTCTCAGAGCAAAAGAAACAACCAACAAAATGAAAAAGCAACCTACAGAATAGGAGAAAATATTTGCATGCCATTATGTGTGATAAAGCATTAATACCCAAAGTATACAAACTCACATAACTTAATATCAAGGTAACCACAAATAATTCAACTAAAAATGGGTAAAGAACCTGAATAGACTTTTTTTTCCCCAAATGGCCATCAGCAAAATACAAATCAAAACCACAATAAGGTAGCAACTCACATATGTTATGATGACTATTATCAAAAAGACAAGAAAGAAATGTTGGTGAAGATTAGGAGACAAGGGAACACAGAAACACTGTTGTTAGGATTGTGCGTTGGTACAGCCATTATGGACAACAATATGGAAATTCTTAATTAAAAACCACAAGACCCAAAAACCCATTCCTGGGTAAATATCTGAAGAAAATAAAATCAGTATGTCTAAGAGATATCTGTACACATATGTTCACTGCAACATTACTTACAATAATCAAGGAATGCAACCAAAGTAAATGTCTATTAAGGAACAAATGGATGAAGAAAATCTACATGTACACATGGAATATTATTCAGTCTTGTAAAAGAAGGAAATCATGTCCTTGTGACAATGTACCAACCAGACACTGTGCTAAGTAAAATAAGCCAGACAGAGAAAGGCAAAAAATGTATGAACTCCTTTATTGGTGGACTCTTAAAAAAAGTTGAACTCGTGAAAGCAGAAAGTAGAATGGTGGTTGCTAGGGGCAGAGTTTTGAGTGAAATGAGGTGATGTTGGCGAAAACATACAAACTTTCTTTTATGGAGTGGATACTAATGACATCTAATATATAGCACAGTGATCTATAATACAAATAAGAGAAAGGAGGAAGAAAAATAGTTGATAACATTGTATTGTTTACTTAAAATCTGCTCAGAGAAGATATTAAGTGGCCTCACACCCTCACCTACACACACACACACACACACACACACACACAGCAACTATAGATGATGCTAGGTGGCTTGATTAACTTGATTGTGGTAATTGTGGTCAATGATTATATCAAGCAACTTGAATATTTTTACTTGTCAATTACATTTCAACAAATCTGAGAAGTGAATGAAAGAAAAACTGAAAAGAATCTTAAGGAAAATTCATTGGTATTTCCTATACCCCAGTGACAATTCCCACCTATCTACTAAGGATCCAGAGAAGAGTGAAATGCTACTCCATATACATTGTTAAATATCGTCAGACAATATTATCCTTTAATTTATTTACTGTTCAGAAAAGAAGTCATTTTCTAATGGTAAAATTCTATTGTATTGAAATAGTTTACGATATTGATATATTTAAACTTGACTGTGTTTACCAGAACCAAATGTAACTATCCAGGAGAACAATTATTAGGTATCAGTATTTAAAATTTGATCATTCAAAATATATTCAGCTATGTGGAATTTGTTATATCAAAATAGACATTTACAAAGATATAAAAGTTAAAAATAAACTTATTAACATTTTTTACCCTGCCTTCCTTTGTATGTACTAAACTCAGGTACAAAGAGATTTGAGGAAAATGATTTTAAAACATATTTAATGTAAGTAAGAGAAGAAAGGTATGGATGGATTAACTAAGGAAGAAACAAGGGAGAAAAGTAGGGAGAAGGAAAGAAGAAAGTGAAAAGATAAGAAGGGAAGAGCAGAAAAGACATCAGGTACTCCTTACCTTTGTTGAACAAGTCCCAGTACTCATCAACCTGCTTCTGGGTTGGGTAATGGCCACAGTCTCTAAAGTACTTAAGGAGATCACTTCTTTCCAATCCCTGCCAATCTTCTCTCTTGGAAAACTTTGTTTCATAGTCTGAAAGTCCAAAAAGGTAAAAGAAAATGAGTTCTTTATAAATGATACCAAGTGCAAGCCACCTCAAAGGTTCATCTGGATTTGAAATGACTTTAACCCCAGCTTTATTTTCCTGTCTGCTGACATGCTTCCAGGATTTAAGAAGCCTGATGGCCTTGAGAGCTTGTTTGGAGGTTCTAGCAGGGGAGCACAGCTACTCGTATACCCTTGACCAAAGAACGGTCCTCCTCTATCCGGGAAGGCATTCCTCTTCGACTGAGTGTGCAGCTTCGGGAGGGACACACATGGAACCGTGAGGGAGAAAGGGGACACCAGCCAGATGAATGGATAAAAAAAATGGCATTTATACATAAGGGAATATTACTCAGCACTAAAAAATAACAAGATCATGGCATTTGCAGGGGAATGGATGGCATTAGAGCAGATTATGCTAAGTGAAGTTAGCCAATCCCTAAAAAACAAATGCTGAATGTCTTCTCTGATATAAGGGAGGGTGACTCAATACAGAGTAGGGAGGAAGAGCATGAGAAGAAGATTACCACTAAACAGGGAAGAGAGGTGGGAGGGAATGGGAGGGAGAAGGGGAATTGCACGGAAGATGAAAGGAGACCCTCATCGTTATACAAAATACATACATGATGGTGGGAGGGGGAAGAAAAAGAGAGAGAGAAATGTGTTACAGTAGATTGGGTAGAGAGAGGTGATGGGAAGGGAGGGGAGGGGAGGGAGGGATAGGGAGGGAAGCGGAATACAACAGACACTAGTATTGCTATATGTATAAACCTGGCTGTATAACCAATGTGATCCTGCAATCTGTACACGTGGAAAAATGAGAATCCATACCCCATTTGAATCAAATGTATGATATGTCAAGATCATTGTATTGTCTTGAGCAGCTAATTAAAAAAAGAGCCTGATGGCACAGGGACAAAGGCAGTGCACCCCCAGCTGGCACTGCATAGTCGTGAAACCCAAACTGGACTCTCCAAATAAAACAGGGGTTCCTAGATTCTGGTTTCATGACCCTACCTCTATCAATGCTTGAACTACACCATAAAACATAGCTATATAAAAGTTTTATTTTCAAAGAAGATGTATTCATTGTACATATTACTGGGATTCAGTGTGATATTCCAATACAAGCACATGCTAATCAAATCCCACCTCTGTTTATCCACCCCCCAACTCCCTTCCCCAACTTCCAGTAACCATTATTCTATATTCAGGTTGACGTTTTTTTAAATTCCACATAGGAAGAGGCCATTTGACCTTCAGTATCTGTCATTTCATTTAACGTAATGTCCTTCAGTTCCACCCATTTTTCTGTAAATGACAGGATTTCATACTTCTTTATGGCTGAATAACACTACATGTATATATACACATTATGTATGTGTGTATATCATATCCATAAACATATATACATATACACACAATGTGTGCATGTGTACACACACACACACACACACACACACACACACATATATATATATTGCATATTCTTTGCTCATTCAGGGGTTGATGGGCATCTAGGCTGATTTTACATCTTAGCTCTTATAAATAGTGTCATTATAAACATAGGTGTGTAAGTATCTCTTTTATATGCTGATTTTATTCCCTTTGGATTTACACACTGAAGTGGAATAGCTGGATCACATTGTAGATCTAATTTTAGTTTTGTGAGCAAGCTCCATACTGTTCTCCATAATTGCTGTACTAATTTACATTCCCATAAACAGTGAACTAGAGTTCCTTTTTTTTCACATCCATGCCAGCAATGTCAAAATTTCTTGGAAGCCTGACACCTGTTGATCCATTTCAGTATTCATTATTTATTAAGTCCTTTAATTGTTCATCTCTCTCTGTCTCCCCACACACATCCTAACTGCATAAATTGCTGATTCCAGTTTGTACTGCTTATTCTATTTCTGATTTAGCCCCTAATTGGGAGCAATGTCTACTTTTTCTCACTGGCTTGCTAAGTTCCTTTTTCCTACTTTATGGTACTTTGCCCATCTGCACCCCCAGTTCCAGGCTACCATCGAAAACCACTCAGTTGGGCCACCTGTCACCCATCTCCTGTACTTGACATTAGACAGGAGTTAGATAATGACCAAGAGAACTGATGCATACATTTTGTAAGTAAAGTTCTCCATAAACATTTTTTTTTCCTTTCAAAATATGATTTTGACAATAGCCAAAATTATGGAATCAGCCTAGGTACCCATCAAAAGATGGCTGAATAAAGAAAAGGTCGTCTATATACACAACGGAATTCTATTCAACCATAAAGAAGAATGAAATTACGGCGTTTGCTGAATGAAACTGGAGAACACCATGCTAAGTGAAATGAACCAGACTCAGAAAGTCAATGGTCAAATGTTTTCTCTCATATGTGGACGGCAGAGACAGAGAGACAGGGGTAGGGACGGGATTTAAAAAAAAATTTTTATTCAAATAGAATGGAGAATAATAAGAGTACAGAAAAGGTGTTAAGAGGGAAGAGGAAGGGGAAGGCATAAGGAAATACTGGGGAAAAAATAAACCAAAGTATGCTATGAATGAATCCCATATATTATATAATTACATATAATTATAATGTACTAATTTAAATAATAATAGAAGGGAGATCAGAACAGCAAGTGGATGAGGGAAGGAGGAGGGGAGGGAAAAGGAAGGTACTGGGGAATGAGTTTGATCAAATTATGTGATGTGCATGTACAACTAGGGCATAATGAATCCTACAGTTATGTATAATTATAAGTACCAATAAAAAATATTTTTAAAAGGTGATATTGAGTCTCCACTCTAAAATATGTTTGATTAACCCCATGAAGCAGAATGTTGTCAGTATTGACAGTAAGACAGGGACTGCCTGAAGCAGATCTAGCTTTGAAGTAAGGGCTCCCAATGAGAATAGACACCAGAGTAGTTTCTAACAGAACTATATCATCCTGGCACTCAACCATATGGATTTCAATTTTATAGTCATTCATTCATTCACTGGTTCGTTCATTGAGGGAGATAGTGATGAGATATCAACAAATTCAAGAAATAGTATTTAGAAATATTTAGTAAGTCCCTGATATGAGTAGCTAGATTTGGAAAAATATGAGTAGTAGATATGAGTAGTAGATTTGGAAAAATCTTAAAACCCAGCAGCAAAATAAACAAATTTATGCTTTTTACATCTATGCATTTCTCTCTCTTGGCAAATAAAGTAAAGCAGTTGCTTTTGATGCCACATGAATATCTCCTTCTCTATTACTTTCCTGTGCATTTTGATTTAACTTGGAAGTGCCAGCATCTGCATTTCATTGCCCAGGACTTTATTCTACCCACCTGTGCAGGAAGTAAGACATACCAGGGAGTTAAGACTCCCCACTGGACTGGCCCTCAATTCCTGACTAGGGAACGGGGAAGAAACTGTGGTCAAAAACTTGAAGCAAGTTGGCTCTACTGTTTTATTGAGTTCCCTTGATGATGCATTCTGTTTTGAGTTCTGTCCCTTTCCTGTCTCACTTCTCCATTCCACTAACACATCTTCTAGGATCAACTCCCAATATATTTGCACTTGAAATCTTCAGTTTTGGGATTTGAATCTGGAGAAACCCAAACTACATGCAAGACACAAAGAATGTTACTTTTCATTTTTTATTTTTTGTTTAAGTAAACATATTTCTCCTTTAAAAAGTATATGTATCTTTAGGTTATATTTTCCTTGAACTAATCAGTTTTAGCTGTTTCTCATAAGATCAGAGTGATGCACATATTAACATTATGGCTTCGTGACTAAATAAAGAGATCACAGTGTCCCTAGCTTGCAAAGGATGCCCTACAAGCAAACCTTCAGCAAAACACTTAGCAGAAATAATATGCCAGACTAGTAGAACCATGGTTGAATATAAAACTTAAATCATGGAAGTTAATGAAACTTTCAAAGGACTAAAAGATGCTTAAAAATGTACAGGGAGATTTGTCAAATATCATCACCCAATTACCAGTCAATACACAGAGAAAGGTCAGAGAAATTTTCCTAGGAACAGGCAGACAAAAAGAACTCGTAAATTCTGTGGATGCTACAGTTACTTTAACTTTCCGTGTAAATGGATACATCTGTTGGTAATTCTTTAAATTATTCAGCTAGATAACTAACCCTATTTTACTGTTCAGATCCTGCGTTGGGCAGAGAACCATCTGTTTTAACTGAGCTCCTTTATTCTTTGTGTCTTGTGAGCCTATTCTCAACACAAGTACAAGAGTGGTGTGTTCAACATAAGCTGCACCATAGTTCTTTGTCCAAAATCTTCCAACGGATTCCCAGCTCTCTTAGGGTAAACAACAAGGGCCTATGAAGTGTGATATGACCTGAGCTCCCCACTACTTCTCCAATCCCATATAGATCTGTTCACACTCACAAACTCAATTCCATATAAAAGCAGTCTCCTGACTTCCTCCCAAACCAGCAAGCCTGCAACTGAAAGTTTTTGTGCTTGCTGTTCCTCTGCCTAGAACACGGTTCCTCCTCCATCTGTCCACTTGGACTACCTCTTATTTTTTAAGGACTTTTTACTCAAAGAGTTCTCCACTGGAAGTCTGATCAGGGTCCAGGATAGAAAACAGACACTGCATTAGTTTTCTGTTTATCCCCCTCCAAACTAAGAGGTTATTTTAAGATGAAAAAAATATTGAAATCTCCACTTACAAATCAAGGAGGAGAAGCCACAGAAAGAAGGTAAAACGGAGAAAAATAAGCAAGGTTCTATAAGGTTAAAAATGACTTGGTGACAGAGGTTTGGGCACCAAGCTAAAATGGCATAAAATAGCAGGACCATTTATGGGAATGGTATATGATTTGGAGGTCAGCAGGAAAACTAAAGGGGAGGGGTAAAGAGAGGTCAGTGTAAGACTGTCAAGTCCTAGTATGTATTTTGATAAATATCATAAAATCAGCATATTCATATTAGATGATAGAATATAAAACTACTATATATAAAAGATAAGAATCTCTTGCTGAGTTTTGTACTAGTGGGTGGAGAGTTTAGGAGTGAAGGTCTTCAACTCTGAGTGCTTGTGGCTGGAAGACCTGTCTCTAACTGCTCCCTTCCTCAACCTCTAGCCACCGGAAAGGAATTGTTCTCATCCAAAGAGTTCTGACAATTTATAAATATCTTTTGGCAAATAATTTTATCATGACTAATAAACTTAATGAAAACGAGCCTTTACCAAGTTTCTTGAGCCCTTCTGATAAACCAGGCATTCGTTAAATAGTGGCATTTATTGAAAAACGTGTAGTCCCTGTCTTCATGAAATTTACAGTACTTAATGTGAAATAAACATTTTATAACTAGCTGAGATGGCCAAACATATAATACTTTTTGTCTTATAAATCCATAAAATGATACAAATTAAATATAATTCATTTGCATCATTAATTTTTTGTTATTTGAGAAACTAATGATCTATTCAGATCTAATAATCAATCCTAGTCCTCAGCAATACTTGATTCATTTATTATAAATAGAAATCAGGATCTCTGAAAGCTGAGCTACACATTGCAGAGCCAGGGATAGAATGCCAACACTAACAGGCAATGTGTGGTTTTGTCCACACAGTATCCACTGACTATTCCTCTGCTATCGATATGTAATTTTCAGGCTGGGGATGTGGCTCAAGCGGTAGCACGCTCACCTGGCATGAGTGGGGCCCAGGTTTGATCCTCAGCACCACATACAAACAAAGATGTTGTGTCTGCCGAAAACTAAAAAATAAATATTAAAAAATTCTCTCTCTCTCTCCCCTTCTCTCTTAAAAAAAATTTAATTTTCATTTACACAGCAATCCCTCCTTCAGTGGACAGAGCCTCTGGGCAACTCTCAAGCAAGGTTGACCCTCCCACTGCAAAGAGTCAGAAATATGACTCAGGCCAAACCAATCATTTGAGGTCTCCCTGGATTTGAATTTAAAGCCTTGGAACAACAACAAAAAAAATTCTTTAAATGAGCTGGGTGCTATGGCACATGCCTGTAATCCCAGAGGTTTGGAAGGCTGAGGCAGGAGGATCGTGAGTTCAAAAACAGCCTCAGCAACAGCAAGGCACTGAGCAGCTCAGTGAGACTCTGTCTCTAAATAAAATACAAAATAGGGTTGGGGATGTGGTCCAGTGGTCCAGTGCCCCTGAGTTCAATCCTTGGTACCTGCCCCCACCCCCGCCAAAAAAAAAGGAATTCTTTAAATGATGTAAGCTGATATGTCTCCCAGGGACAAGTAAAAATTTTTCTTTCCTGTTCCTTCCATCTCTCTATAGCACCTCTGATTCATATTCCATCTGATCTAATTCTTCAGTTCTCTTTCTGATAATCTCTCTTCAATATCCTTGGATTTTTTTTTTTTTTTTTGCTTAGCCAGAATGAGCTTTCTGTTCCTTATCAACAGAGGATCATAATGAATTAATCCAGTTATATAAATATACTACCTTAAAATGCAAGTAGCTTGCAGGAATATAAAATACGGCTTACCTTTGGTTACTATGGGTAATTATATATAAAATTTCAATGGTTAAACAATTCCAAACCTAAAATCCAACAAGAAATGACTGTGTCACTTACACTTTTTTCTGTCCATCCATTCCTCTAGCTCTGGAAAGTTTATAATTTGTCTTGTCCTCCGGAGACCAAGTCGACACCTGACACGGTGGATTAATCCCCGATACATGTTAATAACTTCTTTCAAATTTGGTCCATGATACAAAGCCTATAACACAATAATACAAACAGTATGGCTATTTATACTTAATTTGATCTACCCTTTTTGTCTAATCTATTTCACCCAATTTCTTAGACTTTGGCTGCATTGACTGGTGATTCCTGTGCTGGTTGAACAGATGCACTCTGGACTGAGATGATCTCTCTGAAGATCAGAGCTCCACCCTGAGTTCTTGCCCTCAGACAGTCCTACTTCCTACAGAACAGAGGTTGCAATGACATCTACTTCCATAGATGCTTCCTATGTTGCTGTCCATATTTCTATAATATGTAGCACATTCAACTAAAAAAGATAAATAAAAGTTTTATTAGGGGCTATGTCAGGGGCTCAGTGGTAGAGCATTTGCTTGGCATGTGTGGGGCACTGGGTTTGATTCTCAGCACCACATAAAAAAGAATAAATAAAATAAAGGTATATAAAAAACTTTTATTAAGGAATTATTCTATAGTGGATAATTATTTCCTGAGCTGTCAACCCTGGGTGCTCAATTCTATTTCTTTTCTTTGAAAACTATTCATTCATGTCCTTTACTTAGTTTTGGTTGGGTTCTTACAGGTTTTCTCTGATTTCTTAAAACTTTGAATATTAAAGAAATTATACCTTTCCTACATATGTGTTAATTTTTTAATTAGGTTACCTGTGACTACATCACTCTTCCATATATGCATTTTATACATTCTACTATAAATTTTTTTAAAAAATTAAGCTTTAAAAAGTCATTTCAAGTTTCTTTCTTTTCTAAACAGCCAGTTCCATTTTATTTAAAATTCATTTTTTTACATTTTATAGATCATTAATTTCTCTATTAATTCCTTCTTCTTTTAGTTTCCTATTCTTGACCTCTTGAATTACAGATTTAATTCATTTATTTTTCATTATTTCATTGTTCTAGAATGTACTGAAATTTCTGAACTCTCCTTAAGTAGCTTTCCTTTGATGTGCTTTGCATACCATCTTATAAAAGAAAAGATTGAAGTGGAAAATCTTTAAATAACTTTTCAAGGCCTCATACCTAGTTAGTTGCAATATTAGTTTCAAAACCAGAATAGAAATACTCAAGAACCTACATTTTCATCTATATCCTATATGCCTGTTAATTTAATTGAACTTTGTGGTTTTTTGCCTATTTTGTGATTTTTTGTTTCTTTTTTTAGTTCATTTCTTTATACATATGATTCTACCATGCTATTTTCTTTTTACTATTATTCATTGAAGGTTGTAGTTATCATTTTATTTTTCTTCACCTTTGCTAGATTTTCTGATTCTTCTCTGAAAATTTTAAATACTATATTCAAACCTACACTTCTTAATACATCATTATTGACAAAATAATATTTCTTGTTTGTCTAACTACAAACATTATTTAGCATAATTTCACTATCTGCCTCTTCTTCCATCAGATTGTAGATTCTGAACATTTGCTAGTGTTTTTCAACATTTAAGTAACATTTTCCAATGTTTATGTTTAATCTACCTTTTGTTCATAGAGTTTTGTTCTTTTATAATAATAATGATGATGATAAATTGGTTGTATTTTGGGGCATCTCCCACCATATGAATCCTAATGGGAAGCAGAACCCATTTCTTACAATTTTGAAGCCAAAGGCAGATGCTCATGATCCATCCCTTTACTGTTGCTCAATTTTATTTCTTTAAAATTTAAAATTTGTCCCATGATACAAATATGGGACAAAATGTCATTCATTATCTGCACCAACCCTGGACCTTGAATCAAAAGTAATAAAGCTTTCACAAGGAAAACATTGGGAAACATATTTGTGTGGCAAATGAATTGTGGCTGCAATATCCATTTTCTAAGGGCAGCATTTCTAGAGACAGGGATAACTTGGATTCAGTGTCTGCATCAGACCTCACAGGAGTTAGTGAAGTGACAGCAGTACTAGACACAGCCCTTTGGGTTACATGGCTTTGTTAAGTGCCCCACAGAACTCTAAGCCTTCTTTGTGTTATCTGCATCTCTCACTGAACTATGGGCTTAAGCCCAATATACAGTATTTGTTATCATCAAATTTTCAATAAAATTTCCATCAAACTTTTTATCATCAAATATACATTCCTGAATAAATGAACATAATTTTCTAGGTAGCTAGAAGCCAATATATTTATGTAATAAAACTATATAATGCTACCTATTCCACAGAGTTCCTGAATAGATTTAAGGATTTTGTTATTACAAATAGGGTTATTTTTTTTGGGGGGGGGGGTGGATAATGAGATGCAATCCATACTTCATCAAAATTTCAAAAGATTCTGTAACCTCCAAAATATTAAAGACATTGACCTATGCATAGGATATTGGTATAGTAACCATAAAGCTCAGATTTTCCAAGGTTGTTCCAATTTTATTTATTTAACAAATGTTATTCCAAGCCAATTTCAAAAATTATTTCTTACTGCAACCATAAGCCATTCAAAAATGCTAGAATTTCAGTATCTTAGGCCAACAGCAACTGGATGTAAAACATGGGATTAAAATTCAAAATTTTTAATTATAAATATTCAGAGTAAAATAGTGAACTCTTAGAGGTATCATTTTGAGGAAATTATTTTGTTTTGTGTTTTATAATTTTTTAAACATCATTAACACACTCAAACACATGCAAACAAAGCAGACATTTTGAAAAGAAAAGGACAATTTGAGTTATGCTGAGTGTTAAATAGAGCTCTCTCCATACTCTTCTTGTGTATGATTGGTAAGGTAATTCAATACTGCTTCATTATTTCCAAATGAACCCAAACTGAGAGCATCTCACAAGAAATATTGGAAATCATATAGTCCCTAGAGTGACCTTAAAGTGACATTATAGCAGACACTGTGCAAAGCAAAAATGTTTATAGTAGCAGCCACGTAATAAGATGACGGAAGTCTCCCAGTGGAAAGATTGCCATCGTGCTAACAATTATCCAGTGATTTTCTGTGCAGCCTCTAGAGCACAAAGCCTCTTAAGAATTCCCCTGATAGCATCCCTTCACGTAGGCACAGTCCTGGAAACACCATTGATTGAATCACAGGACTGTCCCACTAGCAATTTGACAGTAGACAAACAACTTTAACCATATCAACAAAGCAGTCATCCAATTTTATACAAAGTACCATTCCGGTGATGGAATTTAAAAAAAAAATCAGTGATCACAAACAAATTTTATAACCAAATAAAAGTCAATAATCTAGTTCATATTGGATTTGTTCCTCTAAAAGTACTTACCATTCTTTTCATCTCCAATTCTATCTCAACATAGAAATTCATTATATTCTTTGTCACTTTCTCTTTTTAATCTCATCCTGGGCCCATTCTTGCTCACTAAGTTTTCTAGAGCTATTGTTGCCCCAGAAATTATGAATGACTATAGTTCTGTCTGATATTAGGAAATGCTAGAAATTATGCTGCATACATCAAAACTATGCTGAAAGAACTTTAAAGATATATCTTGTTGAATGCCATGATAAACTTCTACAACTATAATCTGTCCAATCAATTCACCCACTCCATAGATATTTGTTGAGTGCTTCCCATACATTAATCACGATTCTATACATTTGAAAATAGTAGGAAACAGTAGCAAACAAGACAGATTGTTGTCCTCGTAGAGTTTACAATGTATTTCACCAAAACAGAACATAAACATACACAAACAAGAAGTGAAATAAGAAAAACGGCAGGTAATAAGTGCACATAGTTACAGTGAGACACTGTATATAATACATCAAGACAGTGTACGGTGATTGATAGGAATACAAAAATAAAGGGTATGTGCTCCCCAAATTCATGTAAAATATACTGCTCATGACAGACACGTATGAGACCATTACACTGCAGAGAACTGTGCATTATAATGACCAAGAAGAATGGAGAGATCAGCTCTGCTTGATGGATCAGAGAGAATGTCTAACTGCATATACTTACAACGATCTTGAAAAATAAATCAGGAGTTCATATGAAGATATGGGTGGAAGAGTATTCCAGGGTGAGAGATTATTACCCATATTAATATTTAGAAGTTTGCTAGAACACTGGGACTATGTGAATAAGAGCCATGTAATGAAGTCGGACAGAGGCAAAAGCCATAACAAGCAGATCCTACATATTATGTTAGAAAGTTCACTCTCTCCTATAATCAGTACTGGGCTATCAAAAGATAAGGGCATAGAAGGGAGTGTTTTAAATGCAGTGTGTAGCAGAAGATGAGATGGGAAAACATACATGGCAAGGGGTCACTGAGACTTCTGCTCTTCACCATTTAAGTTTACATGATGGAAGCTTTGGCAAGAAGCACACAAAATAAGAGAGAATAAGAAATGTGGCTGGCCTGGGGAGGAAACTAAGTGGTCGAATGCTTGGCTAGCAAGAATGAGGCCCTGGACAAGTGAGGTTCTGGGTGCGTTTCCTAGCACTGCTGGGAAAAAATAACGTTATGAAAGTCATAACCAATTGGATATAGGAATACAGAAGTTGAAGGGATTGAAGAGAATTGCAGGTTTATGGCTTGGACAAGGGACGAGAGAAGATATGAACACAGGTAGCAGAGGAGAGGAAGTGCTGTGTGGAGGAAGAAAATGAGTTCTTTGAGGTGTGTGGGATGTGACTTAATATGGATCTTTCAGGCAGGCAATTTAATACCTGGGTCTAGAGCCCGAGAGAAAGGTTCAAGATGTGGCTTTAAATTGGTTTAGACAGCAACTGGCCATGGCTACCGAAGTTGAAAAAGGTGATTCCATATGCAAAATAAGCACAGCCTTTGGAGTCAGACAGACATAGGTTTGAACCCTAGCTCTGTAATTTACCAGCAGCTTGACTTTGAGCAAATGACTTAACCTCTCTAAGCTTCCATTATTTCACTTATATAATAAATACAGCAGCTCTCTGCATTAACATGTTCAATCACCAGAACTACATATGTCTATTATGTGTACAAACTAATACATGTGTAAATTTATACCCAGAGATAAGCAGATGAACTACTTCTAACAGTGTCACTGTGCTATTGGTATAAGACAGATGAGGCTGGACACCCAAGGAATTTTCAGAAAGCAGGTTTATAAGCTACAGCTATTCAGACCGACTAATGCCTAAAAATCTCTGAACCCCAAATCTTGAAATTCTTTTAGATTTCTACTCAGTGGGGTAGCTACATGACAGTGGGTACAGTACATAACAGTTACTCTTATGTCCCATATTCTTAGGCTAGACAGAGGTTTCACAAGTTGTTACCAAGAAAAACAAAAATAGTAACCTTTGCTCAGCAAGTTTTCTTGAGGCAGAGTCTATGACACCTGGCTTTTACAAGAAAGAGGAGGCTTTAAACCACAATGAGCTCCCTGCAGAAACCCTACTGACATTCTTTGTAATGATCTTGTTGACTAGGAGAGAAATTTAGGTGTTACTATTATGGCAGGGGTCTTTTTGGTAGGGATACCCCATGGCTACATCACTCTCAGGACAAACGTGTTCGGGGGGCGGGGGGGGCACCTGAAAGTCCATTCTAGAAGACTCCTCCCAGAGAGAAAGGAATTAAAATTCACCTCTTATCTCATTTTCTCTTTATAGTTTGTCACCAAGCTTTAGCCTTCCAGGCAAGGACATTTTGCATTCTCTCAAAGGTTTGCCAAGATGCATTCAGCCAGGTTCTTTTGCATTTACCCAGCCAAAAGAATTCCTCATAGCTTATTTTAGGAGTCAAAGCCAGGAGAGCTGTCTATAAAAGTTGTCCACATAGATACTGGGAGGGAGGGCATAGTTCTTTCTAAATGTAATATTTGTGTATTGCAAAAAAAAAATATATATATCCAGAAGTGTGGGAAGTGAAAGTTCCTCTGAAGAGAAAATAAATAGCAAAGAAGAAACAATATTAGTGCAAAGACAGTTTATGCTCTTTTAAGAGTAAGTGGTCTCAGAACTGTTAAGGATAAGTTGGGCCTTTTGTTCAAGAGTATCTGATTTGGCACAATCTGAAGCTGTCACCAGAGCAGATTATTCATGACATTTTCCTAATCAAAAAATATGTAGACAGAACTCTACTTAGAAAAATTATAGACCTATTGACCAGATGGCTAAGGATTTTAGAACACAGTATAAAATCTCATGCATGTCTTACCTTGGACATTAGTCTTTGAAACCTCTTGCGTTCAAGCCACCCCCTGACATGAGCCTGCATGAGGGTGACCATGTCAATGATGTTTTTGGTAATGAAGAGTTTGCTTTTTACTTGGAATACCTGGAAGATTTCTATGTGTGGTCCAATTCTTTTAACTTTATTTTCCAATTTATCACCTTTTTCAACAATTACCCTAAAAATAAAATATGAAACTTTTTTAGAAATAACAAGAAAAATAAACCCTTCTACAGTCTTAAATTCTATCAATGACAAATGCATTGGAATAGGAAATGGATTAAAATTTGCACAAAGATTTCAACACATGATATCACTTGCATATATCAATAAAGTTCTCAAAGAAGGTTGAATATCCTAGAGTTGATATCCCATGGATAAAGTTAACCTTCTGAAGAAAAGAAATCCAAAAAAAAAAAAAAAGTGAATCTGTCAAAGTTGATTCACGACTCTGCAGAAGAGAATACCTTGATAGGGTAGATTAGTCCACGTAATTTCCCCATCCCTCCAAATTGACCTATGGATCTTTATTTTAAACTAAAAACTACTTTAAAATTATTAATTACTTGGCACTAATACTCTGCTATCCAAATATTATCTGAAAAGTAGTTTGATCCAAACGTTCTCCACTGAAAGGGACTATCATGTGGTGGTGGTAGTGGCAGGGGGGTCATGGGTTGTGGGATTAGCACAGGGAAGAATCATACTAGAAACCATGAGCCCTACGGTACTGATTTGGATAACCCTTGGAGTCAAGATAAATGTGAGAAAACTGAGGACTGTCTGCCATGAACAAACCAACTGTAACCTTGTAACTTTGCTTCTAATTTTTTCCCTTTGTATACCTATTTTTCATATGGTGGTCAGTCTTTCTAAATCCAAAGACTCATTCCCTCGTAATTCTTAGCATGTAAAGGTGCATCCTGGTTCTGTATGTCTCTGATAGCTAGAGTTCCACAGAGATCCATAGGTCAATTTGCCCACTAGAGCTGGGTGTTAACCCAGAAGTATACCTCCAAACATACACCTCCAAATTGCAGGCCCAATTCTACTAAATCCCAGAGTAAATCTTTAACTCAAGTCAACTCAGTTTTGCATTATTTTCCCTCCTATTTTATTTTGATTTCTGCATTAATCGGGTTCTTGAACAAGTCTTATTTTGCTTTGCTTTTTATACAGCTATTATTTTTCTTTCCTTGTAACAAAAATGTTGAGAGTCTGATTTTGATCGTTTAACCCAGATATCACAAATCTTTGCTAGGTAGTAGAGAGCAGAGAATCTTAGTTGTCTGTTTTCCTTTATCTTTACTGTAGTTTGTCTTGAAGCTTGTGGTATCTTCTGATATGCTCTGTATTATGTCATCTGAATAACAGTGTAGTATCATTCTTGAACACCAGTTTTAATATCATTCAGCAATAATTTTGTAGAAAAGTTGAATGTAAATAATCTCCAGATCAATAAATGTTCAAAAGCAGTATTCACTGGAGATTCTTTTTGATTTCCTGACCTTCCTTATCCTAAGCAGCCACAGCCAACCAGTGAGATTTGCTGACACAAATCATGTTCAGTAAAGAAGTAGAAGTGAGGCTGCTAGTTGTGTCTCTGTGTGTAAATGAAATTAGGTCTTTCCCCTTCTTGCAAAAGGAAGTTAGCCCTGTGAAAGTGTTTTCGTATTTGTAGTTCTTTTGTCTCCATGGTTGGTTCTTTGCCTCACGCTGTCTTGAGAAAACTTTTGGAGATGCATAAATCAAAAATATATCATCTCGTACATTGGAAGGAAGGACAGCTGCCTCAATAAAATAGAAAGAAGGCTACCAGAATAAGTGAAGAAAAATGCTACAGTTTGAGTATGTCCTCCAGAAATTTTGTGTGCTAAAAATTTAATCCTGAGATAATATGTTGATGGTATTTGCAGGTGAGATCTATGGGAAGTGGTTAGGATTAGGTAAAGGCATGAGTGTGGAATCCCTATCCCCACACCCTCTATAGCATGAGTAGCTTTATAATAACAGAAAGAGAAATGCAATACCTCATGCTTGCTCTGTCTTGCCATATAATGTCCTCTGCCATATTTTGATGCAATTAATAGGCCCCTACCAGATGATAGCACCACACGATAGACTTCCCAGCACCCAGAACTGTATGAAATAAATGTATTTTATTTACAAAGACATAGGTCCCATGTGTGGTATTTGAGTATCACAATAGAAAGTGACAAAAAGTGATGGATGTGTTTTATCTGTTTTTTTTTTCTTCTTTTTTAAACAACAGGACTAAGACCAAAAGGAAGCAAAGTTTGATGTCTATTTAAGACTGATTTTTATATTTTTTCTAATTAGTTATACATGATGGCAATTACTTTTCACAAATAGAGCACAACTTTTCATTTCTCTGGTTGGACTAAGGAGAGCTTTGGTTGGTTAATATAATAGTTTTTCTAAATAGGGCTCAATGTGTGAGGTAAAGTAGGAATGCACATATAATGGAAATGATTGCTTCTGGCTTCTCCAATACTGGAAGACCTAACTATGAAATCTAAGAGAGTCTGAGTTGACAATTTTTCTTCTTTCTCTCAGAAGAAATTAGGGTTTTTTTGGAAATATTAAAATGAATCAGGACAGGAAAAAAATGAGGGGAAGTTTCATGTTCTCACAAATAGATGTCAATAACTCTTGAAAAGCTTGGTGTGATGCTGGGGTGGGACATAATGTATAACGCTGAAGCATCAGCTCCAGGATACTTGGGCTCTGCTGGTCTCCTGAGCTGCCACAGTTGGCACCAAGTTCTCAATCATCTGCTCAGGAGTGTGTGTGTTTATGAGAAAAACAAAAGGGGATACAGAGAATGAAATTAGTCATTTTGGTTAAAATCGTAGTTGATATGAGTGATTGGAACTCTGTTATGCAAAAGAATTATGAAGAAATGCAAATATGTTTACAAAATCATAGATGTGTCTTGTCTACTTTTTAACACTTGAAAGAATTTTTATCTTAGGCCCTAAACATACAGACTTTGATCAATAGCACATCTCTAGATGTTAAACAAAAGACAAGTTTGAGGCTGTATAGAACTTAGAGAAGGCTTGCTGAAAAAGTGAGTTGTATTTACAAATAATGGGTCGGAAAAGAAGCTGTGAAATATATTAAATGTTGACAAATGTGAATTTTACTAACTTAAGCATAAAATAGAGAAACGATTGCAAATACTTAATTATATGATATAGGTAGGATACCAAGAAAAAAAAGCAAAATTAGAATTTTAAATCCTTACTATTATACTGACAAAGTGATTTTTTAAATATCTTTCTTCTTAAATATATGTGACTATAGACAAACTGATTTTTTAAGACATAGTCTGCTCTTAATTGGACAAAGGAAAAGTTATTCTGTGTTTTCAACATATTTTGACTAGATAACAAAAAGCTCCTTATAGTAATAAAAATATTCCTTTTATCAGTGCTTGTGAAGTTTTTCTTCTCCATTTTTGTGATTGATTTCTCACAAAACGTGGTGTTTTCATATTTAATGTTACTTGCACCTCTGTGACTTTGTTTTACCCTGAAGGTACCTACGACTCCACTCATATTTGGTTCCCTCTGACAGTTCTTTCCAACATATTTTCCACCAAATCAAGTCCCAAATTGAAAATAAAACTGCTACAATATTTTTTTAACCTTTCTTTCGGGTGTCCCAGCTGGTTCCAGGAACATACCTAAGATTATCTTCTTTGTTATATAAAAGGAGAGATGTTAGAAATAGCGAGGTGCGTTTTAAATGCTTGTTATACAAATATTATGTGCATGATTTCATAGGAAGCCAAAGGTAAATCCCGTATATTGACATCTATATTGCTTACTTCTTCATATTTGGTCCTAACCAGGAGTTCCAAAACCTGCTAGCTTTTAACTTAAAATTCTCAGACATCCAGTTTTTCAAAACATGGTCCAAATAAGCATATAGTTTTGAGCCTTCCACTTTACCTAACATATATTTTGAGCCTTCCACTTTACCTAACATATATTAGCCATCAATCAGACAACATATATTAGCCATCAATGAGACAACCCTAGGGGCTATAAAAGACCTCAATCCACCACAGTCCTACAGAGCTCTCTGACCCAGAGACCTCCACACCCAACCTGTTGCTGAGTGATATCAGCTATGCTCCTAGGACCCCTCTCTGGTTCCCCTCTCCTATGGAGTTCCCCAACCTTTCCCATTCTGGGTAGTGGCTCCACATCACTGTTTCTGGAAGGCCTCTGCTATTAGAGACTTCTCTCATGCAAACCAGCCCACGTGTTGCCCAAATAAAGCTTGTGTTGTGTGCTACCGCTACTTTGTGGTCATGTCTTTTCTTTGATCAGCTCCAAGATCCTTGAACTTACTCCAGTGGTCCATATTTTAATCTAAATTAACACTATACTGTTGATGTCTTATTTATCAAAATCCAAAACATGAAAAGAATTGACTAATCAAAGAAAATGTCTGCCCCCTATGTTAAATACATAACAATTAACACATTATTAATATAAGGACATTAGAAATAGGCTATTGTAATTGATGGTACTGATGGCAAATTAATACCTCCAATGTGACCTTGCAGGTCTTCCCATCAAGAGATGAGGTTTATTTACCCACTGTGTTAGCTTCCGCTTGTTGTGACAAAACACCTAAGATAAACAACTTGAAAGGAAGAAGGTTTATTTTGGCTTATGGTTTCAGAGGTTTCAGTCCCTGAGCACTAGGCCTCAATTGCTTTGGGGCCTGTGCTAATGCAGTACACCATGGTGGAGGAAAGCAATTATTCTCATGGCAGAAGGGAAGCAAAGAGAAAGAGAGAGGAAGGAGCCAGGGTTCCTTAAGAGCATGCCCCACAAAGACCTAACTTCCTCCATTAGTTCCCACCTCCTAACAGTTCCACTGGTGACCAAGCCTAAAGCATATGAGCCTTTGGAGAAGACATTTAAGATCCAAACCATAATACCCACCCTATGAATCTGTGCTGATCTGTGAATTGTCTTGGCCAATAAAATCCAATGGAAACAACAGTGTGCCAGTTCTGAGTATGTGTCTCAAGTGCCCTGGTTCCATTTTTTAAAAGAATTTTATTCTCACAATACCTTTATTCCATTTATTTATTTTTATGTGATGCTGAGGATCAAACCCAGGACCTTACATGTGCTAGGCAAGCACTCTACCACTGAGCTAGAGCCCCAGCCCACATAGATCCATTTTTAGAACCTGACATCTCCGTGAGAACCAATCTGGCCTTTAGAGGAAGCTACATGAAGAAACGATAAGTTGCAGCCACCCAAATAAACCCAGATGACGTCAGCTGGGTCTGGGCGAAAGCCTCACAAGATACAATAGTTGTTATAAGTAACCAGGTTTTGTGATGTTATTATGGCAATAGTTGTCAAATTGATTTTTTAAAGATTTTACTTTAGAGGCAAATTATCACTGTCAAGTAGTAACACTCAAGATGAACATCTTCCAAAGGATAAAATTTTAAGACCTTGAGTTTTGTCAATGCCCTCAGGGTCCATAATATGTTTTTATTTCAAAGTGGTCAATGGCTAAATCCTTATGGAATGAATATTCACATTCTCAAAAGAGGACTGCATTCCTCTCCACTCTGAGATGGCTGGTTATTACACTAAGTCATCCTAAATATTTTTATGTGGTTCAGTCATCTCACCAGCAGGTGGTTTCTGCCTCTCCCTCACTTGCCTAAAGACCCTGCAATATGTTACAGGTCATAAATTTTATTTTCTGAAAGAAACATCAAAAGAGTATAGCCTTAGGGGAAAATGCATTGTCTTAATAATTTATTGTAGAAAGAAAAAACTTAGAGAAAGAGCCTTCTCAGTTTAAACTCATATCATAACTGCAAACCTGCTAGACAAGCAAAAGAACTGAAACAGGATCTCACAACTTCTTTCATCCAGAAACAGTATCATGTTTAGTCTGCTAAATCCAATAATGCAGAATAAGAATAATTATCTAGGGCTGAATAATTAATTTGTGACTAATGTTCAATTTCTTATAAAAATATAATACCCTTGCTTCAAATCTATTTATACACTACCGTTTGTGCCTTTATTTGTTCAAGCCTGAATGAAATATCTTTTAAATGGCATAAAAATGGTTCCAACTACCTGTCAGTACTGAGGGAAAAAATAATTCTGTGAGTAAACTTTTAACTGGATTATAAGTTAATAAATCACCAGAAATAATGTCAACAGGAATTAATTCATGCTCACTTATTTTATTCATAAAATAATAAATATATAAATGCCTTTACCAAGTTCATTACATACATATATTTATTTATAAAGTTTTAATAATAATATTTTTTCTACCATGAGATAATTGAAAACTCTAATTAGTATCCATTTCCCATGCTTAAGGTAGTATAGTTAACTGCAAGTCATTAAACTCAGTGTGATGGCCCCGTTAATGATATAGATTCTTTTATGTAAAATGATGCTCACAAAGTTCTACTAGAAAACCAGTCTATCTCCTACATTTCTATAGAATTCTACACCTAAAAGAATGTTACTTCCTGACAAATAAGGCATATTAGGAAATTAGTGAATATTAAAAAGAGAAAGGGGATACGTTTACTACTGTATATAATGTAGGTAAAACCTGAGGTAGGAAAACTGGACGATTACTAATTCCTAACATCAGCAGAAGAACTGACAAGGGCAATTAAAAATCTCTGCCACATAAAATCATTTTAAAAGAATATGACATGATGAAATTTGTCAATCTTCTAGACAGAAGTTATTGATGCCTTTATACCATATGATGCTAGTTTTGCTAATCATACAATATGGATATCTATGTTTTAATTTGTACCTTATTCCATACGTTAATGAAATTGGTCCCCCAAATATTATTAAATCAAAAGTTACTGAACATAGGTATGCAGTCATAACCACACCTTACAAGTGTACCTCAATCACAAGGTGGGACTGAGAGAGCACACTGACTTCTCCCTCCACATCTTCACCATATGTAGGCATACAAATCCTCTCTCATAGTCCAGTGGGGTGAGGGTAAGGCATCTGTCACCTCTTAATAAACAAACAGGCAAATCTATCTACAAAATTACTGGAGCCTCAGTCTCTTTTCCAAAAATTATTACTGAACCCATAACACAACAATTATGTTTAAGTCGATCCTGATTTATTGTGATTCTGGATGGAAATGCAAATTTTAGTCATTTAGTTGATGCTCACCTAACACAATCCAAGAATAGTATTCAGACAAGATTAGGAGATTAGATCCCTTCATATTCAGATTTATACTCATTTCATTGTTACAGGTATTGCTGATTTCTTTTTAATTCTAGCTCCCAAATCTGTCTTCATATAAGTCTCCTTTAGAATTCTCTATCACTGACACTATATCCTCATAAAAATTAACATCCCATATTTTGTTCTCATTATATTTCCTGATTTTGGAATAAGGTGCCTTGAAGCTTTCATTGTATTTTCAAAAATCTTATTGTGATTAATTAAAATACAACCTGGCCCCCCAAAAATGAATTAGAAACATATATACAGGAAAATGTTCCAATAATAATGTTAAGTTAAAATATAAATAATAAGTCTCCATTTTTCATTTGCAAAATTAAGAAAAAAATTCTACAAAGTTATCTAATTTCAGAAAAAGTTTTGTTAGAGATGCACTTCCAACATTATTTTTGACTGGATAATCAATTTGAAAAGTGACTTGGCAACACAAAGCAAAAGCATATTCCCTAGTAATTTTCTTTCTGAGAATTAGGAAAAAAGTCCTATGTGTGAAGATAGACATCCTACTTTCATTTATGATGGTGAAATTCAGAAACAAATATCTATGTGCATTGTGTTAAATCCAATCAATAAATTATTACAGGGTCATAAAACTGACAAACACTATACAATGTAATAACTTGAGAAAATGCTTATGATTTCATTTATAATAGTACAGAGATATTAAAATATATGTATTACATGACCATAACTTTTTAAAAAGTATATAAGCAAGAGTAGAAAGAAACATGACAAAATGTTAGTGTGGTTATATTAGCACAGTGTTTGTAAACCAGAGTGGGCCACAATCATCTGATGATTATTTTCAAGAAATTCCTATTCAGGTCCTGCTTCCATAGCTTCTGAACCATTCACTCCTCCACTAAAACTGATGCAAACTTCTAATTAAATATCAGACTATAAAGAGAACATAAGAAAAATTATTGTTTCTCATTTTCTAATTTTGTTCATATTTTCTGAATGAGGCCAGCATGCATTGTATAAGGTAAAAACATAATAATTAGTTCCATGATAACAGTAGTAGCAATAGTAGTAACATTTTATTAAACATTTACTTTAGAATTTCACCTTTAATTCTCAAAAACAATTTTTTTCTATAAATGTTACTATTCTGATTTTATAAATGAGGAAATTGACACTGGGAGAAATCAGATGACCTACTAAGATCATGAAGTCAGAAGGGCTATGAAGCCCTGTTGATCTTGTTTGTGACAACATCAGAGAATGAAATGATGTCATGACAGACAGAAGGCTGCTACTGATAATGCCCAGGGCTCAAAGGTCAGGTTGCCTTAGGTGACTGGCTTTAGGTTCTTGTTCATTTCTTTTCAAAAGTAATTAAAAGATTATATTATATAAAATATTACATTAAAATATTATATATAAAGTGTTATATATAATATTATATATAAAATGTTTTATATATATATATATATATATATATATATATATATATATATATATGCCATATGATATATATAGATGGTCACAAAAGTGTTTGACTTATGCAGGGTCCAAGGATGAGTAGTAAATGAGATGTAAGAAATATGAGATGTCAGACATAGAGAGGCCAAGGGACCTTGGCTACCCCCCAAAGATGATTTTTAAACTAATCTTCATTAATACAATTCTTAACAGAATTCTGAAATGGAGAGAATTGCCATTTTTACAAAGATTCTTAGCCATTAAAGAGTCTCCATAAAAGTCAGAAAATCTTTTATAAAGATAAAACTGTGAGTCATCAGAGACTGGAAATAAAACCAGTTTCTACCACAGAAGGGCTACCCTGTTTGTGCTGATGCCACTTCCTTCTAAGGTCACTTTGAAAAGGTGAAGGACCAATGTTGAATGCATGCATTTGACTTTTTCACTGGAAGTTTGACAAATATATGATGGTCAAGGCATCAAATCAAATGATTTTCAGAGAGAGAAGAAATCATTTAGGAAAATTACATGTGAGAAAAGATAAAATAAGTTAATTAGTAAGTTAATCATGTCTGAACATTAGACCCCGAGCTTGGCAAACATTTGAACAGGGAATTTCCTTTCAACTGCTAATGCTTATACAATAATATATATTAAACATTAAATCAGTTTTAGAGTTTGGTTCAGATATTGGTACTAATTAGTTTTGGCTGATATTGAAGTATTTTGTATGCTCCATTTATAAAAGCACTGTTTGCCCATCTGTTCATAGGTTGAAAGTGATTAAAGGATACTTATTATGGCTGTTGTAAAAGCCAAATACTTTTTAAGCTGCAAATATGTGACAAAACCAGTTCAGGCTGCCAAGTTCAGAAATATATTAAAAGAGATCTGTGATGCTTCCCTCCCCCAATTCCTCTTCCAACCTGCATTATCGAAAAGTAAATATCACCGCTTTCCTGATTAGACTACTATGCATGCTTTGTCCAAATGCTTTGCAATTTAGTTATAATTTACACAATTTACTCTGATTTGGATCTTCTGCTACCAAGCTGTGTCGAGGGCTTTCGTTTCCTGTACACGCAGCCTTCAAGTAGAAACACGTGATGCCCTCGTGCTTTGAATGTGGGATTTGAAAGCAGCTTGGGTAATGAGGGAAACGGGATTTGTGGCCTACTTTAATCCCCTAAATGAGGTCTATTTAGTTTGAAAACAATGCATTCAATTCAGCATAGTGGTACAGATTTTTTAACATTTATTTATTTATTTTAATTATATATAACAGCAGAATGCATTATGATTCATTGTACACAGTGATACAAATTTTTAAGAAAAGAGATGATATGTTTTCACAAAGTTCAACGGTTGGCTCCATATTACTTCATCATTCATTTCCAAATCTTCCCAAGGGTTCAGTATTTCATGTTAGGAAAACCTGTTCATTTTGAAAAATCAGAGCAGGGTTCCTGAGACTTTCTAAAATAAGATGCAATCCTCCTGGAGTGGAAGATAATTTGCTTTAATTTAGGCAAATTTTTTAAATAGCTTAAATATCTGAATGAGATGTGTTTCCTTTGGTACTTTCCACTCTATATTTGTACCCCTATCGTTCCTCACAAGGCCTCCCTGCCTCAACCTCCCAAACCAAGCGCCATCCTATTTTTGTCTGTCTTTAGGTCCTCAGCAATCTGTTTAACTAGATCATATTAAAGGATGGAGGTCGATATTCCATTTAAAGTCTCCATGAGTACTTGAATTATGAATAGGGTGCTTTTTACTTATACAGATCCTGACTTAGAATTTACATTGCAGAAATATGTTTAAGGCTATCAGTATAAGAGAAGAAAAAAAGGTATGTGGAAAGAGGCAGAAAGAGTTCTCCCACCCCATTATGTCATATTTAAGGAAAGACAAAGGTTATTGTTATTGCTGCTGCTGGGTTTCAGCTTTCCAACAGATTTTCTTCAAGACACAATAGAAATTTTAAATTCCAAATTCAGTGAGAAAACACAATTATTTATTTCCTCTTAGAATAGATAAACATGCTGAAGGAGCATTGTTTATTATGAATTAAAATGAAATGATCATTTCACATAATACAAAGGCAAGACCCGAAAGGAAATACTGTTTTGGTTCTAACTTGAATTGATTCTGACTTTGTAATCCAGGTAATCTAGGATGAACTTTCAGGGAATCCTCTTTAACCCAAACATGAAGCTCCTTTTTATTTTATCTGATGTTTTACTGGTAGGGCACTCAAAAAATTATCCTTAAGACAACTGAAATGACTGGAGTGTTCATGCCCAACGTGTAATGGGAGCTGAATTTTCAGTGGCACAGTGACCAGGCTGTCAATTTTTCATCAGCTTATCTATGGAATAGGGAACATAATGAATTAGTCTGCTCTTCCTCCGGGTACAGTCATTTATTTCATTTGGGGTAGCCCTCTGCTTCCAACCCAAACTTTAGTCAGTCATGGCCCAGAGCTCGCTCTATCTACCAACTCCCATCCATCTCTCTCATCTTTGCTCAAGGGTGGAATTAATGAAGATTTTGTGCCTGTTCAGATTCCTTGTCCTTAGAATAGGGACATCAGATTACAGGACTTCAGATAATGGGAAAAAAAATTCCCCTAAGTTGAATCTAAAAACAGTTTCCTTTTTAAAAATGTTCTTGGTTATAGATGGACACAATATCTTTATTTTATTTATTTATTTTTATGTGATGCTAAGGATCTAGCCCAGCACCTCACATGTGCTAGGCAAGCGCTCCACCACTGAGCCACTACCCCAACCCCTAAAAACAAATTCTGATATTATATATGATATTTTATTTCAAGCCATCTTTATGTTTTAGGAACTGTCATTTCCAGTGGATCACAGATAATCAAGCTGGAGCACAGAGTAAAAATCACAAGATAGTCAGCCAAACACTATTAGCAAAGCAGGAAATGAGGAGAGATCTTAGAGCACCTTGAGTAGAGAGAGATGGGAATTTTTGCTCCCCAACCCCAAGTTTCTGTCACCTTAGTAGGGAGGGTTAGGTCTCCCTACCAACCTTCTTTGAGAGTTCCTACAAGAAAAAGTAGTTGCAAATCAGACTTTCCCTGATTGAGACTCCATTCAGCCTCCATGTACTACGGGACAGTTTTACTGTGCTGAGCCACAAGAACTTCTGTTCCTCATCTCACTATTCACCTTGCAACTCCTCGGACATTTATATCTGATTTCATATAAGAGTCACACCCACAAGGCTCTCTCCTTGTACTAGGCCTAGTCATCCTCTCTACCAGTTTTTCATTTCATGTGGTCAGCTGTTTTCCTTACTTTCTGCTTGTTTTAGTCAGCTTTTCACCACTGCAACTGAAAGACCTGACCAGAACCACTGTAGAGGAGAAAAGGTTTTTTTAGGGGCTCACAGTTTCAGAGGTCTCAGTCCATAAATGACTGGCTCTATTCCTCAGGGACCAAGGTGAGGCAGGACATCATGACAGAAGAGTATGGCAAAGGGAAGCAGCTCACCTGATGATCAGGCAGCAGAGAGAGAGAAAGATTCCATTCACCAGATACAAAATATATACCCCATAGCCACGTCCCCAATTAACTACTTCCTCTAGCCACACCCCACCTGCCTCCAGTTACTACTCAGTTATTCCCATCAAGGATTAATTCACTGATATATGGTAAGGCTCTAACCCAGTCATTTCTCTTCCAAACTTTCTTGCATTGTCTCACACATGAGCTTTTGGGGGACACCTCACATCCAAACCATAATATTGCTACATCCTTCAGCAGACCCTAGTAGAATTATGACTTTCCCATGCATAAGAGTGAGAAAGGAGACTCAAGAATCCTTTAGGATCCAGGACATCTCCTCACTAAGAGAGAAAGCAGAAAACCTTAATTCAGCCGATAGCCAAAGCCAATAAGCTATAAGTCAATTTTAAATGAGAGATCAGCTATTATAACCTGTTTGTGAGGTGTCCTCTGTCCCACCTGCTAGTCCAATGCTTTTTTTCCCAGCTCATTGGGCTAGACTAGAAAAGCAAATGGTGCTGACTCTCACCAAAGTCAGTCTGTGGCCACATTCAGAGCTACGGGCTACTGTTTAGGTATGTAGCTCTTCATTAGAAGATGATTAGAAGAAGGAAGACAGCAAACTCCACAATTGGCAAAGCTGAAAATGCTTGGCCATAGTCATAAGTAAGGAGCAGTAATTTCTGAAGAGGCAGGAGAAAGAAGGCCATCTGAAGGCCAGCAACAGAAATAAGTCAGGAAAACTGAGAAAATGGAAGACAAGGACAGAAGTCACACTAAACACCAGGAAATGATCTCAGGGAAAAGAAATTGATGGATGAGGTAATTATTTGCTTTAAACTTATGTCTTATTCACTGAAAGACAATCCTGAAAAAGGCAGGCCCAGGAGATGGAAGATGTAGCTATATGGCAGCACTTGACTTGGAGGTCAGCATGGGAGTTTGGAGATGGTAGCACTGTGTGGAGATGCAGTTCTCTGGTAGCTATCTTCCAAGCCTCGTTCCTAGCTCGAGATCGGGGAGCTGGGGTGTCATCAAGGTGATTGACAATAGGTCTCTACAAACTAGCAGAAAGCATCCAAGTTGCACTAGGAATTGACAGCAGGAGTGGAGGGTTGATACTGGACCCTGTCAAATAAATCCTCACATTTGCTCCTCAGAGTGTGGTCTGAGAACCAGCAGATCAGCATCACCTGGGAGTTTATTGGGAATGCAATATTTTAGGATGTATTGATTCGACTGCACCAAAGAATGACTATCAGACTCAGAAGGACAGAATGAATACTGATAGTGGAGAACTGAAGCTCAAGCCAAGGAAGGAGCTCATAAATAAATCGGAAGCTTCTCTTAATTAGTTAAATTTTCTGGGCTCAGGCAAAAAAATTTTCCATATTCATCTGTTGATCTGCTGCCTTTGAAAAACCAGAGAATGAATATGATGTGAGAATTCCGAAGAATGGCAAATGTCCTCACTTTCAAAAATGGAAAAACATAAAATTTTCTAAGTACGGTCCAGCGAGTTTAATGTCAGAATTTATTAGCTGTCAGCTGGACAGTGAGTGAGGACTGACAGAATAAAGCGGTGGTGCTAGAAAATGAGCACAAAAAGAATAAGTCATACTATTGTAAGTTCATTTCCTGTAATTTAATTTAATTATAATTTGGTTCTGCTTTGACTACTGCTAGAATAGGAAATGATTTTTTTATATGTCTGATTTCAGGAAAGACAGTTTTCAACATTCTCATATGATCTTTGTAAAGACAGTTGGGAAATATACAGACTGATTTGGGTTCTTGGGTGATTAGAGGTATAGTATAATTACTGACATAAGGAATATAGGAGAGAAGGCTGGGAAAGGGGGGTACATAGTTATTTCACTTTTCAGAGGTAGTTATAGGATACCCCAACAAAGATGCCTTCTTTATAGCTTAAGATAAGAACTATGCATGTCTAGAAGGGAAAGAAAACTCATTTCAAAAGCAGGGAAGTTATCTAAAAATTCGACCCATGAATAAAACAAATATTTATTTATTTGTTTGTTTGTTTGTTTATGTATTTATTTATTTAGAGTATAATGTATAAGATGCTGTTCTAGTATTGAGGGCACACTGGTGAATAAAACAGAAAACTTTCCTGCCCTCATTGAGCTTGTATTCTAGTGAAACAGGTAAACAGTAATCACAGTAAACAAGAGAATTGTAGAGGTTGCGGAGAAGGCAGGATGGTAAAAAAAGAATAAAGCAGGGTATGGGAGTTAGTTAAGGCGGGGTAGAATATGCTATTTTAAATAGTTTGCAATGGTTGGGGGAAGGGGTTCTTGAAAAGATACTGTGTTAATTATCAGAGGAAAATGTGACAAGTAGCTAAATCAAAATGTAATAGCCTCACTTCTGGGGTCCTACAAATAGTATGCGTACATATGTATGAGTGTCTAAACTATGATTTCTATTACCTAATCATATAGACTTCTTTTGATACTTTACATTAAAAATACCATGAAAATAAGCAAAAGTGTAATGAGCATATATAAGGGAGGAAATATATTACTATTCCTCATCTACATATTTACATGAATTATATGATTTTTTGGAATTATAAATTTTTAAAAAGTATGAACTTAAGAATATCAAAATAGTGCACATTACTTCAGAGAGGATCTATTTAAATGCTGACACTTTTTTAAAATCTAGAATTGAAGCAAATACTAAAAAGATGAAAAGCTGATGACCAGCCTCAGATCTTAGAAAAACTACAGATTCAATACTACAAATCAACATAGTAAGTTTTTTTTTCTATGACTTAAAGGTGCATCAATTGATCTATTCTATACTTGAAAATCAGGCATTTTAAAAATGGTTTGGAAGTTGAACAAAAGGAAAAATTATCACTGATAACACTGATCTGCAAAGGATTAACAGCTCATTGCAAAAGAATGTCAAAATAAATAGTATTATATTCATGAAATGCAATAGTTTACCTGAAGAGAAATGAAGACTTTTGTAATACAGTTAGAGGTTCTCAACAAATCAAAATGGAAGATTGTTTATATATAAAGTAAATCTCATACAACATAAAAGATGAATATCATTTCAATAGTTAACTAAATCATAATCCATGTAGCTCTTGATTCAGTTTTTGCTTAAATATTGACAATGAACTCTAGTTCTCCTTATGTAATCATATAGACTTCTTTTGCTGCTTTACACTAAAGATATCATATGAAAATAAGAAAATGTGGAATACATATAAAAAAGTGAATAAAGAGATTAAAGAGGAAAGGAAGAAATCAGAGGAATCTTTACCTAAATTAAGGTGTATACCATAATCTATAAATCAAGATTTATACTATAATCTTAAAAAAACTAAAATGGAAGAATGGCATCATTTGACTCTAATTCTTTCAGATATTTTGCTTTGAGTATTTTACTACAAAAATAAAAGTTAGAAAAATGTTCCTTTGGCAATTCTGGTTGAACTGAGATTGACTGGCCTTCTTTGATAAGTTTCACATAAACTTCCTTTTCCTTAAAAGTAGTTGAGGGCTTTCTCAATCATATTTTAATCTTATGGATTTCCAACAATCTTCTGAGTTCCAACAATCTTATGGAGTTCAAAGGATTTCAAAATTCATCATTCACATTGAAATATTAAGGACATGAAGGCTTTCACTCAGATACTAAACAATTTCATTTTATAAATGCTCATCTATGAAAATTATTTTCTATAAATGTTGTGCATGTTTGTGTACATAATACATATTTATATAGCAGAATCATAAACTCAAGGCAAAATGATCATCTTTCTCTCATAAAAATACACAAGTATATATTTCAGAACAAAATCAAATATACATTGTGTGGGTTTTACAACCTGGCTCATTAATCTCCAACATGTGGGATTCTAGCATTATAGCTCTTTGTTTAATAATGCTGTTAATGAAAAGTCTTGTATATCAACAAATGTACGTAGGCAGTACAGCACTTTCTTTTCTTCCCTTTCTGAATACTAAAATGAATATTTTCATTGAAGAAGCAGGAAGATGAACAGCAAAATAAATGTGAACATTTTCCTTTCAGGTTTGAGATGACTGAAGATGAGGACAGAAATAATCAGGACTTTGACTCATCACCATACAAGGCAAGATTCCATTCCCTACTGTGAATAGGAGCGGGTGCTCACAGTTGCAGAAATTCGAAACTCTTGCAGCAGCCGCACTTGAAGTCTGCCTAATTTCCCACTCTCACCTTTTAACAGTCAAGTGACTGCCTCCTTAAAAAAACACTGCTGAGTGGATGAATCAACCAGTCCTATTTGCCAACCGTTGAGGGTTCCCGCAAAGCTGGTGGGTATGTGTAAATTAATTCCATCATCTTTTTATTTCTATAACTGAGAAGAAAGGGGGAAAACAGACTCTCTGGTATTTACTGTAACCCAGCAATGGTAATGTATGTGTGACATATTTTTACCCGTGAAATGCAAAAAGTACTTTAGAAACTGCCCAACACTTTATTGAAGTTGACGGATGACTGATGGAAGGTTATAATATACTCTGCCTCACACAGGCTCTAAGGAGACCTCTAGCCGAAAATACATGGAAAATTCCTCTCCAACAAGAAAAATCCTCCAGGCCAAGTTACAGAGGGTCCCAAGATGTGGATTCTAAGGTTTCATGGAATTTTTAGGAAAGAAATGGTACAGTACTTCAAATAAAGAAGAGAATCATAATAATGATTCACTTAAATATTTTCAACAAAGTATGCCCATGTGTATGTGTATATATTAAATATATGCTTGTGTCTTTTACTGATGTGTGTGTGTGTATGTGTGTGTATCTCCAAACACACACAATTCTATTTTGTTCACTACTCTGCTTTATTTTCACATTTGGTTTCATTCTTTCTCTCTTTTTTCCATGATTCTATTCTAAGTTTCAGTTTACATCTTGCAAGTAATCATCAGAAAGTTCGTTGAAATTTAAGATACAAGTGGTATAAAAATTGTACAACTAAGAATTCCACTATACTATGAGTGGAGGGTTGAATTCAAGCCACAATTCTGTTCTTTTACTTTGGATCTTGAAGAAGTCATTTTACCTTTTTGAATCTTACTGTTCTCAATAAGGAAATAGACCAATGGGATCAAGTTATCTCTAAAATTCCCTTCAATCCTCATCCTTTAAAATATTTTAGATATCCCAAGAAAAAGCAGCTAGAGATCCCTGCAAAACTTGGCCACAGCTCTCTATGCCTGCAATGACAGATGGTAGACTATATGGAAAAATGTTAACAATTCAGATTAGCTGACTGAGTTTAGGCAAATAACGACAGTACAATAAATTCTCATCTTTGAGGCTGCACAATTATGTAACATTGATAGGGCTGTACTAATTTTTTTTATTTTATTTTATTTTATTTTATTATTGATTGTTCCAAATATTGCAGAGCTCTTGATAAATGTACTAATTTTAAGTTAGTAACACCAATAAGGAAAAAAAAAAACTGCCCCAATCAAACTAACCAAAAGAATATTTGTAGGCAAAAGACTTAAAGAAGTGGCTAAGTTGCTTTTAACACCATTCAATATTTTAGAAATAATTTACATGTGACACTTAAAAGTTGTTTTCTTTAAACCACGTCTATTTGTGAAAAGGTTCTTGATAACATCCAATGTCCCCAAAATGGGTTATTTAGATTCTCTACTTCTTCTTATGTCAGCTTTGCTATTTTATCTTTTTTAAAAAATCACCTCTTAGTTGAATGTAATTGGCAAGAAAATTTTCACATACTGTGATATTTTCCTTCTGCTATCTATAGATACACAGTGACGATTTCTCTTTCATGCGAAAATTGGTAATCACATTTTCACTCTTTTTTTAAAGTCAGTTGTGCTATGAGTTTACAAAGTTTATTATTTTTACAAAAAACTATTTTTATTTTATTAATTGCTTTATTGTTTCTCCATTTTCTATTTCATGGCTTTCTGTTCTTTGTAACTCATGTTACACATGCCCTTGAAAAACATGTATATTCCACAGTTGTTGGATATAGTTTCTATAAATGTCAATTAGGTCAAATTAACTGTTTGTACAAGTTTTCTATACATAGACTTTTCATTTGATTCTTTTATTAATAGCTTCTGTTTCTGCACTAGAGCTTTCCTGTTGCCATGAATATCTTCTTAAATTCTTAAACATTTAAAGAAGCTTCTAAGCCAGGAACAATGGCACATGCCTATAATTCCAGCTGTTCAGGAGGCTAAAGCAGGAGCACTGTCAGTTCAAAGCCAGTTTGGGCAATTCCCATCTTATTCAGCAAGATCCCATCTTATTAATCAATCAATAAATTAATAAATATAAATGAATAAAAGAAAAGCTACATTAAAGTCCTAGACTGATAATTCAAACATTCAGGATACCTTTTTCTTTTGATGTGACCAACTGAACCAATTGAAAACTATATAAGTTGCAGCTTTAGGCTGGATTTTTTTTTTAACAGCCTCTTTTGCATGCACAGGTCAGGAGCCAGCCAAGAATTTGAGAAGAGTTTATATGCAAGTCCCCTCCCTCTGTGGCTTTCTCCTTTGTGAGATTCCCTAACCAATTTTCAATCATTTTGGAAATCCCAAATTCAGTTTTCTGATACTTCATACCAATAATGCTGAGGGATTCTGCTTAATATCTACCCACTTTATACATCTCATCCATTGTACATCCTTTCTTTCAAGAATCAAACAACTTTTCTCCAGCATCTATATGTCGCCATTCCCAAATGCTTTCAAGTATGCCTTACATTTTCCAACTTATAATCAAGTAATAAATAAATATATTCCCAGTGAATAAAAAAACACAAGTGTGAAACCTGTCCTTTTGAGAAATATCCATCACTATTAACTTCTCTTAATCCCTTCTTTCCATCTCACCCTCCAATCTAAAATCAGTAGATTTACACAAATTTATCAATAAATTTGGTATATAAAGTACAAACAACCTAAGAATACCCTAGAAGAATCACTGAAAGATGGCAAATAACTTCTAATAATGAACTAAGGCATATAACTTCTAATAAACAAAAATCAGATTAAACATGGGCAATAATATTCACATTGCATCAACCCAGATACCATCAGGCTGGGTCCCCTGCCTGATTACCAAAATACTTGGGAGAAAAGTATTATTCTCTTTACTTAAGTTGAATAAAATGGCAAAAATGAAAAACATCTATCAGAACTTGGGCTCTTAACCACCTAAACCTCTTCAAACCCAAACACTAAAGTACATTGACAATGCTAGAAATAAGCACCTTCACTTATGCTTTTTTTGCTGTCGTATAAAAGATTTACCTGGGTCCTGGCTTTGGTCCCGGAATGATAGGTTTTTGCTCTTTTTTCACAGAAGTTTTCTAGAATAAGAGAAAGAAAAGTGGATATAAGAAGAAAAACTACTTCACTGCCTGTAAAATTTTAATTCCACTGAAGTTCTATTATATTACAAAAGGGAGAAATACTCTATTATAAAATAAACCAAAACATAAATTTGTAAGTATGCCAAGAGGAGTATGATTGCTAAATGTTCCCCCAGCATCTCTGGCACCCAGAAATACAATTCCTACTAATTGTTTCAGTAAGCAAATATCTTAAAATCTATTACAGATGATAATTTATTTATTTACTTATTTGTCCTCTGTCTTAAAAAAAAAAAGACAACAGTTTACAAAAAAATACAGTATCTATGAAAAGGGAAACTAAAAAAAATCAGGTATAAGGGAAATATAGGTAGAAAAGTAATGACAAATATTTTCTGATATTACTTTATGTGTCAGACAGATTTGGTTCTCAAATTCCTAGCTACCAAACTGTTATAGATGGAACCACCTTCACCCCAAATCCATGTATCAAAGCCTTAATTCCCTCAATGTGCCATTATTTGTAGAAAAGTCCTTTAACACAGTAAACTTAATGAGGTCAAAAGTGTGGGGCCCTAATCCAGTAAGTTTAATGTCCTTATAAGAGGAAGAGACACCACAGATAAAGTCATGCAAAGACACACAAAAAGGGTCACCATCTCCAAGCTATATAGAGAGAGATAGGCCTCAAGAAACCAACCCTACTGGCACCTCCATCTTGGACCTCCAGACTCCAGAATTGTAAGAAAATTAATTTCTGTTGGTTAAGCCACTGACCCTGTGGTATTTGGTTAAGACAGCACTGAAAGACTAATATATAAAGTAATGAGGAAAAAAAAAAAAACAGTATTCTAGCATTCACAATGTCAGTAAGAAAAGCCACCTTATTTTAGTGAATTTTTTTTTTCATATATCATTTAAAAGACTGGTACCACGTACTAACTTCAATAGCATCAATCACAATTACACAACAATGTTCAATATGGATTTTTCTTACATAATTGTTCAATACTTATCAATGATAAAAGGAACAATTCAGGAAGACAATTCAGACCTCAGAATAAGTAAGCCATTCTCTCTCTGGGCATTTGGTAGAATCCAAAAGTAACATTGATACATAAAGTCATTAATGGATTGTATATCTACTTTATAATGATCCATTATAATTATTTTACATGCAGTAACTTGAAAAAATAGGGAAGAAAAATTTAAAGTAATCTTGATTAATCAGCAAAAAAGGGGTTGAGGTTGTTGCTGAGTTATCTCCCTCAAACTCTATAAGAAATCAGTGACAGAAAGTTTCTTGGTTTTTGATAATATGGCATGCACACAATATCACAAGGACAATGCTTATTTTAGTTCTGCACTATAAGTTTCAAATGTATATTTGACTAAAGCTAAAAGCATTCCTTTTATAAATTCCTAGAAAATAAAAAGGTCAGTGTAAAGATGGAATGTGAAAAAAGTTGTGTTTATACTACAAAATATTCAGTATTAACACTGATTATTTTTTAAAAAATATTTTTTAAAATCATAAATATCTCATAGAGCTAAGCTTCATTCTGTCTTATAGTGATCTCTCAGACCCCATGTTAATTGTATATGTTAACTTCCTTTCGTGACATTAATTTCTTTAGAGCAAAGATTAAACTTTCTCCCACAGTTATGTTAGAACACAGGAAACTTGAAATTGGTTTGCATTATCTCAATACTTGTTACATTTAGAATTCCCTGATCATATGATCATATATTCTTTTTCGAAGAGAACAATCACCCTCAAGAATAGTACTGAACTTCTTAAAATTTATGAGCAACACACAGGTGATAATAAAGCATGATACAGGAACTTTTTTTAACTATTGCCCTTCAAGATGTGCCATGGCATATTTTATGACCACAAAAATAATAAGGACTTACAGAAATTAATTTTTAACATTTATATTCCATACTTTCACATAAAGTCATGTATTTGGCTTGGGGAACATTGTCCTTATGTGATACTTCTATTTATAGTTCTCATCTTTGTTTTCTTTTTTTTCCCAACAACTTCCTTCTTGGCCAAACTAACTAAATTAGCAAGTTCTCCATAATGAAGAGTGTCAAATGTGAAGGCTGTTAGTAAAACAGTCTGACAAACATTGTGGAGGATTTCCTTAAGATGTTCTTTTTGATGTCTTCCATTTTCTTTGATGATGTCATTCTTTCACATTCTCCACCTCTGCATATTTCTTCCTACTTAACATAACTAGAAGCTGTTGTTTGTTGATCGTTTGGTTTTGGTCTCTGTTTTGAAAAGTCAATTTCAGTTTTTGTTTTAAGGGGTCAGTCTTAGCCTTGTAGATCCAAGTCTCAAGTCCATTCCACCTTGATATTTCAACTCCATTCTCTCTTAAAATCTTTCTCTCCTCTCTCATACCTGCTTGTGACTTCTCTTCAAGTTCCTATTCTCTCCAGGGCAATTCATCTCAGATGTATCCTGAACACTTGGCTGCAGATATAAGTCATTAATAATACTCTCCTGGCAACATTTTCAAAACTTTTAACAACCTGAATGGATTTCACCCGAATCAGTTTTCAGACTCTTTCTCCCACATATTTCCCCAAATCCCAGAATTAACCGGTAACAAACTTACTTCTGACAATTCATACAATATCACTACACCTCAGGCTTCTTTTTTAGAAAAACAGCTGTCTAATCCATCAATTCCCATCCTGTTTCAAAATCTTACCTAGATTTTTTTTTTAACTTTGTGACAATTCCCTCTTAGTCTTAATAATTAAATCCTTGTACTGATTAACCATAGATCTGTAGTCTTCCATCCTGCATATTGATGCGAGAAGTATTTTTATTTGATTACAAGTGTGAAATTTTGGAGTATGTGTGTTATAAAAAGGTAATCTATAATTGGCATACTATTCCTCAACACTTTTACCCCCAAATGTGGCCAGGGGCATTTTCTAAGTAGCAAGGAATTTTCATATTTTTATACTGTCTTGTGACCATACCAGAAGCCTACATAAATATATGGTTCAAGGTAAAATGAAAGGTTTCTGTAAAACCAGGTAACTGTGAAAAGAAAATAATGACTAGCACATACATATAAAATTAAAATTATACATTAAAACGTGAAATAAACTGAAAAGATTTTTTCTGCCAGGCTGGACTATTAAAGCTCCTGTTTGCCTGTGGAAGTCAGTCATGTCACTAGCACCTTCTACGAAACAGCAGTGAGCTGCATTCTTTTTACCACTACTGCTTCTAGTGTGGAAAATGGCATAAACAGAAAAAAAAATGTCAATCATTTGTACACATGGAGAAACAGAAGGCATCAAACACATCTTTCTGGGATTTTTCACAAGTCAATCTCTTTGCATTCTTGAATCTGAGTGTCCAAAAATGCACATAAACCACAGAAGGGTTTTAAAACCATATAAGCAACCCTAGGAAGTTGTGATAGTCATGGGAAAAACATATATTCCCCCAAATCTGCTCACAGAGTCAAACCAGCCCCCACTTTGGAAGTGGTCTCAAGCATGATGTTTCCTTGCATGTGTTCACGGAGAAGAAGGTGTCCAAAGCTAACGTTGGTCATTCTGTAACAGTCATGGCCCTTCAGACTAAGGGAGACAGCAGACGATGACTCAGCAAAACATCAGTTTTTCATGTCTTTAAACTCCAGGAAAAATCAAAACTAGGTTTTTAAGCATAGGCAATACAAAGGCTGAACAGAGGATGGAGGAAAACTGATCCCAACAGAAGAACCCTATGAAGGACTTAGGATTTATGAAGAATAAGGAGATAGCTGCTTCCAGGATATACCAACAAATCATAGCACAATACAAAAATAAATTCTAAAAAAAAAAATCAAAATAAAAGATCTTTTTAATGTGTGGTCGAGCTGATTGGAAAGTAACAGAATTCCATTGTATCCCCAAATAATCAAATGCTGAATTTACTGTTTTCATGAGTTCTGGAGCCTTTCTTTGCCTTGGGGATTATATGACAATTCCTGAAGGCCTAGAATCTGGGTTTTTTGTTTTGTTTTTAATCTCTTTTTAAATTTTTAAAATTTATATTAAGATTTTTTTTACTGATGCATAAAAATAAAAATCACATATTTATGGGGTACCATGTGATATTCAATATATGTATACACTATGTAATATACTATGTTCAAATCAACGCAAACATGTCAATCCCCTCAAACATTTATCATTTCTTTATGTTGAAAACATTCTAACTTTTTGAAATATACAGTATATCATCTTTATCTATACTCACCCAACTATGCAATAACTCACCAGAACCTCTAATTATGACTTGTTTCCTGCTGATCAACCTCTACCCATCCCTTCCACCTCCCTACTCTCCCCAACTACCCATACTACTACTTCTAGAAGATCCATTTTTTTTGTTTTTGTTTTGTTTTATTTTGTTTTTTAGATTCTACAAATGCATGAGATCATATGATATGTGTCTTAGCTTTATTCTGGTTAACTTGGTGATCTCCAGTTCTATCCATGTTGTCACAAATGACAGGATTTCATTCTTTTTTATGGATGAATAGTATTCCATTAAGTATCCTTTTTTCTTTACTTATTAGTGTGAATGATGTATAAGATCTAAGAACATCTCTCATAAAACCTGGGAGGACAATAACCTCAAAGCATAAATCAGGATTTAAAAACTTCCATGAGAGTGACAGAGCTTGGCTGTGACACCACATGCTACATAGCCTTGGCTTTGGGTGGAAAAGACAAGAAATTATTACCTAGGAATTTCTAATGACAAGACTTAACTTACATGGATTTGGGGCCTCAATTCATTTTCACCTTAAATGCATCACCTCCCCCTCCTCCACAAAAATGGCTAAAATGTAGAACAGGGAATCTCAAGTTAGTACTGCCCTAAAACACCTGGAAAAAATAATATCAATCATTTTAAGGATGAAGTTGAAAGCTGAAAGCTAGGCTTCAAAAAATTCTCACAATAAATACCAAGAAAAATGAGCTAAAAAAAATCAGAGGAGTATGAGAAAACATAAAATCAAGGAATCGGAAAAAAAGCAAACTATTCATTCAGAACCTCAAAGATGGCATCCACTGTAATTATTATCAACAGAATATAAGAATGAGCTTCCATTTCTATGATTAGAGAAATATACTGAAGGAATCAAGAAACTATCAGAATTGACCAAGCATATGTGGAAAATGAGTAGGCATTCTAAAAATGAAAACCATAATAATTGAAATTGGAAGCTCAGTGAATAGCAAAAGAAAAGAATAGACACATATAACAAAGAGACAATAATCTAGAAGATAAAGAGGAAAAATTCATGATCAAGCAATGAGAGAAAGATGGCAGATCTGAACGAGTAAAAAGGAAAAGGGCAATCACAAGTAACTGGAAGAAGCACATATTTTTAACTAGAATTTATAAAGAGTTTTAATTAGAGTTTTAAAAGAAAATAATGGAAGAGAGACACCATTTGAAGCGAAAGGCGAGTTTCTGTTTTTATTTTGGAATTGCTGAAATAATTCCAAAGAATTTTCACATTTAGGTAGCCCAACAAAAGCCATTCAGAATAAATAAAAACAGAAGCACACTTACTTTATTATATAAAAAAAAAAAGAAAAACAGAGAAAAGAAGCCCTTTGAAGCAGAGTATAGCTAGATTGCTACAGACAAAAGAGGGCTATCTGGATAAATATCTGCTTTTTCTCAGCAGCTATGGCAGCCAGAAAACAAAATAACTTCAATATGATAAGAAGGTATGGGAAAAAGAAGAAAAAATAAGTAGACAATCAACTGAAGTTTTCCGCCAACTTATTCTTCCTTAAGGTACTTCCAGGAGGATGCAGATTTAGAAAGAAAATTATCCTACATGTCTGAGATGTAATAAAAAATAGTGAAGATATTGGTAAACTTGAACAATGCAATTTAAGAAAATAATTGTTTCAAGATTTATACAATGAAAATTACAGAACACTAAAGAAAGATATAGAAGAAGACCTTAGAAGATGGAAAAATATACCCTGCTCATGGATAGGCAGAACCAACATCATCAAAATGGCGATATTACCAAAAGTTCTCTATAAGTTCAATGCAATGCCAATCAAAATCCCAACAGCATTTCTTGTAGAAATAGATAAAAGAATCATGAAATTCATATGGAATAATAAAAGACCCAGAATAGCAAAAACAATGCTAAGAAGGAAGTGTGAATCAGGCGGTATAGCGATTCCAGACTTCAAACTATACTACAGAGCAATAGTTACAAAAACAGCATGGTACTGGTACCAAAACAGGCGGGTGGACCAATGGTACAGAATAGAGGACACAGTAACCAATCCACAAAACTACAACTATCTTATATTTGATAAAGGGGCTAAAAGCATGCAATGGAGGAAGGATAGCATCTTCAACAAATGGTGCTGGGAAAACTGGAAATCCATTTGCATCAAAAAGAAGCTGAATCCCTATCTCTCGCCATGCACAAAAGTTAACTCAAAATGGATCAAGGAGCTTGATATTAAATCAGAGACACGGCATCTGATAGAAAAAAAAGTTGGTTATGATCTACATACTGTGGGATCGGGCCCCAAATTCCTCAATAGGACACCCATAGCGCTAGAGTTAACAAATAGAATCAACAAATGGGACTTACTCAAACTAAAAAGTTTTTTCTCAGCAAAAGAAACAATAAGAGAGATAAACAGGGAGCCTACATCCTGGGAACAAATCTTTACTCCACACACTTCAGATAGAGCCCTAATAACCAGAATATACAAAGAACTCAAAAAATTAGACAATAAGATTACAAATAACCCAATCAATAAATGGGCCAAGGACCTGAACAGACACTTCTCAGAGGAGGACATGCAATCAATCAATAAGTACATGAAAAAATGCTCACCATCTCTAGCAGTCAGAGAAATGCAAATCAAAACTACCCTAAGATACCATCTCACTCCAGTAAGATTGGCAGCCATTAGGAAGTCAAACAACAATAAGTGCTGGAGAGGATGCAGGGAAAAGGGCACTCTTGTTCATTGCTGGTGGGACTGCAAATTGGTGCAGCCAATTTGGAAAGCAGTATGGAGATTTCTTGGAAAGCTGGGAATGGAACCACCATTTGACCCAGCTATTCCCCTTCTCGGTCTATTCCCTAAAGACCTAATAAGAGCATGCTACAGGGACACTGCTACATCGATGTTCATAGCAGCACAATTCACGATAGCAAGATTGTGGAATCAGCCTAGATGCCCTTCAATAGATGAATGGATAAAAAAAATGTGGCATTTATACACAATGGAGTATTACTCTGCATTAAAAAATGACAAAATCATAGAATTTGGAGGGAAATGGATGGCATTAGAGCAGATTATGCTAAGTGAAGCTAGTCAATCTTTAAAAAACAAATACCAAATGACCCCTTTGATATAAGGGGAGTAAACAAGGACAGGGTAGGGACGAAGAGCTTGAGAAGAAGATGTACATTAAACAGGGATGAGAGGTGGGAGGGAAAGGGAGTGAGAAGGGAAATCGCATGGAAATGGAAGGCGATCCTCAGGGTTATACATAAGGACATATAAGAGGAAAGGAGGGGTAAGACAAGATAATACAAATCGAAGAAATGATTTACAGTAGAAGGGGTAGAGAGAGAAAAGGGGAGGGGAGGGGAGGGGAGGGGAGGGGGGATAGTAGAGAATAGGACAGACAGCAGAATACATCAGACACTAGAAAGGCAATTTGTCAATCAATGGAAGGGTAACTGATGTGATTCCGCAATCTGTATATGGGGTATAATTGGGAGTTCATAACCCACTTGAATCAAATTGTGAAATATGATGTATTAAGAACTACGTAATGTTTTGAACGACCAACAATAAAAAAAAAGTACAGATAAAATAGGGATTGATGTTATGTCCAAAAACAAACAAAATGAAGAATTAACCATATTAACTAAGCCTCTGAAATTAGATTTCATGTATTTTCTATTTTATCTTTGCTTAGTGGAAATGTTTGTGTAACTAGGTAAATAGCACATATACAAGAAGGATGTTAATGGACAGATATCAAAAGACTGTCTTTTAAGTAAAAAGCTATTTAGCATCACAAAAAAAAGAAAATAATTGTTTCTAATTTGTGAAGTTAAAAAAATGAGAAAAAAACAACTTCTACTGATTAAGGCAATCTACCATTTTTGTATGGGAAGGGAAGAAAGTAAAAATACTTTAACTGAAATGTATGTATTAAAATCAATAGATTGAGCACTTATGAAAAGTAAAAAGAATACATATGGCTCAACTAGTAGGAAGAAAAATTAGAATAAGAAGTAGGAATAAGAGAGGGAAATAAGTCAATCAATTTGAAACAAAAGGCAAGAAAGGGGAAAATTAAAAAGCACAAAATGAAAGTTACACAAAGCAGGAAATAAAATGGAAGAAATGCCCCCAAATACTTTTTTTTTTAAAGCACAACAAAAAGAAATAATGTTGACCCAGGAAAAACTCCACAACATTTCTGGTCATTACCAAAATGTGTATTACTAGAATCACAACAAATATGATATTATATCTGCCATATTGGCAAAAGTGGCAATTTGGCAATATTGAGTGTTTTCAAGCGTATGAAGCAATAGGGACTCCATAATCTGCTTCTGGGAGTGGAAAACTTCTTGCTATAGACTGATGAAGTTACCATATGCCCTCTGGCCAACACAGCCACTGCATGGTTAGGATGTTAAGAGCCCTTGGTGGAGGAAACAGTGGAGCTGCTTATTGATAGAGGCAAACAATTATTTAGTCAAGCCATGCTTATTAAGATCCCACCTCCCAGGCCCTGCCCACCTGGCCTCAGGAAGGCAGGAGTCAGTATCCTGGCCTATCATTAGTCCATTATGGATGCTTGATGCATCAGGATGCAGGTTCCTATTGATGTTGGGAATGCTTGCCCTAGAGAAACTCTTGCACAGAGACATGGGGAAGAATGCTTATAGCATAGTTGTTCAAAAGAGATCATTTTATGTTCATTCCATGGGGAATTGTATACTGATGTAAATGAATGAACCATGGGGCACACATCCACATTAGTACAGATTGACAGTTCTTAAAAATATATTGTTAAGCAGAAAGAGAATGAAGACATGTGATTCCATTTACATAACGTTAAAAACAAGAAAAACTGAATAAAGTACTAATTAAGGATATACATATATTAAATGAAAAAGCAAAAGAACATTTGACATAAAATTAAGGAGAATGGATATGAAGAAAAAGACATAAACTCTTCTACTCCTTAAGCTTTGTGGGCCTTTATTTTATTCCATTTATGTGTATTTGTATATATAAAAGTGTGTGTGTGTGTGTGTGTGTGTGTGTGTATGATTGATGAAGAGAAAAATGTAAAATAATATGGTAGGACTATTTCTTGAGCTTTAAATGAACACCTCGCCTTTTGATAAAAAGAAAGATTTGGGGAGTCTGAGTTTCCCAGGTGTATCAAAAATTCCTAGGCGGCTCCATGGCTCCGAATTGTTCTTGTGGTTTGCGTGTGTTCTGAAAAGAATGCCAAGTGAGGGAACAGCTGCTGCCAGCTGTGAGTTACTTTATTCTGCAGTTTTAAACTCCATGCATTTATAAATTCATGAGACTAATTTTTTTTACTAGCTGGAATTAAAACTTTAAAGCACAGGTTGAAAAAGTGAGTTTTCATTTTATCATTTGGAAGCACTTTGATATGCTTATGAACATACTGATGTGGAAGCTGATGTGTGTGTGTGTGTGTGTGTGTGTGTGTGTGTGTGTGTGTGTGTGTATAGTGATTATTTGCTTTAGAATATGTTTCCCCCTTTGACGTGAAAGTAGCCACCTGGGAATTTATTACTAAACAATTTGGCTATAAACAGGGTAATATTTTTAAAAAAGTAAATTTAAATTTCATCTTGGGTATTTGGGTATTTTTTGAGATTAATTGGAATGTGAAGTCATTCTAAATGGTAGTTTGATTACTCTGAGGTTTATATACTGTCTGAGTGATTTGAAGCTGCAACACAGAACTAATTTATAATCACTAACAATTAGAGCCTAGTGTGGGTATTCTGTGTGTTATCTACAATCTCCACCAAGATTATTCATAGTATATATCTTACTTCCAACTTTTTTCGGAAGAAATTGAAATATTTAGTATCTTTACTTTGATCACACAAGTAGGAAAAAGCTGGGATTCAAACTCAATATGCTGCTCTATTCATAATGTAAATTTTCCCAGGCAAATTTGACATTCACTACAATTCTATTTCTTTTTATTTTTTTTCCCTAGAGGTAGACAGACACAATACCATTTATTTATTTTTTCATTTCTATGTGGAACTGAGGACCGAACCCAGTGCCTCACACATGGTAGGCAAACACTACCACTGAGCCACAACCGAAGTCTAACATTTCATTTTTAAATTTTTGTGTATGTAGTTCTAGATGAGCAGAATGCCCTTTTTTTTTTTTTTAATGTGGTGCTGAGGACCCAAACATAGTGCCTCATGCATGCTAGGCAAGCGCTCTGCCACAACCCCTGCCCCTCTATTTCATTTTTTGATAGTGTTTTATATATATATATATATATTTTTTGATCACTTATACTCACTAATCAACTTTCACAAGAAAATGCTTGGGGTTTTTTTTTGGTACCAAGGATTGAACTCAGGGGTACTCGACCACTGAGCCACATCCCCAGCACTATTTTGTATTTGATTTAGAGACAGGGTCTCACTGAGTTTCTAAGCATCTCACTGTTGCTAAGGCTGGCTTTGAACTCACAATCCTCCTGACTCAACTTCCCAAGCCACTAGGACAGAAAATACATTTTTTATCCTACCATGTAACTAAATTTATCATAGAATATCTACTTCAAATATTTGTCTGAAAAAAATAATCAGAAGCTCATTTAAAAGCAAAAATGTTATAGGGAATTATCTAAAACAAAGCTTCTCAAACTTTAATGTGCTTATAAATCACTGCAGATTTCTCATTCAATAGATGGGGTGAGGCATGAAATTCTATATTTCTAACACATTTTCAGGTATTTTAATAATAGTTTTCACTTATTCTGGGCAGTTTAAATAAACTGATATATAACTCTAAATATATCCTGAATCAGATCCATATCTAAGAATAATATTCATAGGCATTTATGAGCACATTCAAGTTTGAGAAGCACAGTTCTATAAAATTCCCCATCAAAATCCTCTAAACAGAGTCAGGTTGTAGTTTGGAGATTGGGGCAGTCTTTGACCGTAGTGCATTTGATTAGCAGTTCTGAATCCCATTATAATTAAGTCCCAGTGACTCACAAAATTGCTGGAGCTTCTCTAAATGAAGTAAAAGGGGAAAACAAAATGCCTAAGTGACAATCAACTTACAAAAAAATCTAATACAAGCACTGGAGTTGTGGCTCAGTGGTAGAGCCCTTGCCTAGGCACTGGGTTCGATTCTAGCAATACATGGAATAGGAAGGGCAAGAAGATATTTCCCCATTCCTCATGATAATCTAAATTCTATTAAACTAAACCAGCAGGAGCTGAACACCCAGCTGATATTGTTTCCATTCCTCTTCTACCACAGCAATTCACATTCCCCAAACTTCCCTATAAAGGTGCTTTCACCAAATTCTGCTTTTTGTGATTAAATTAGGGTCAGTATTTAGCATATATTACTGAATTTCAAGAAAGCATATTTTGAGCACATCATTCATTACATTTATTTTACCGTACTTTCTTCATAAGCATTCACATGGTTAATTTTTCTGGTTTGCTTTTATTTTATGGAAACACTCTGAATCAAGTGACTAATCGCTGTGTCCTCTTTTATTAGCCATTGAAGTGTGCACAGCTAAATTTGTGGCCTAGTTATTACAAACATCTAATATGCCAAATTAGGAACTATATATTTAACTAAATCTTAATTTGTTCTTTTCTATTCTCTTTTCCATAACCCCTGATATTCTTGCTTACAGATTCATGTTGTACATATTTTATAAGCTATCATAAAGTCTTTTAGAAAGAATCAAATGGATGCTTTAACAATGTAGTAAATAAAGTTATTAACATCTATAATTCATTAAGCCCTATTTTAGTCAGCTTTTTCACTGCTGTGACTAAAGGACCCAACCAACACAATTGAATGGGAAGGAAAAGTTTATTTAAGGCCAATGATTTCAGAGCTCTTAGTCCATAGAAGGCCAGCTCCATTCCTTGAGTGAAGCAGAACATCATGGTGGAAGAGTGTGGCAGAGGGAAGCAGCTCACATAGAGATAAAGAAGCAGAGAGAGAGGTCTCCACTCGCCAGATACAAATATATACCACAAAGCCTTGCCCCAATTCCCACCTCCATCAACCACACCCTACCATTTCAATTAGCACTCAATTAATCCCTGCCAGGGGATTCATTCACTATTTGGGTTAAAATTCTTATAACCAATTATATCTCCTCTGAACCTTCTTGCATAGTCTTATGCATGAGCTTTTGGGGACATCTCATATCCACACCATAACAAGCCCTTACTACTGCAATCCAGTCATACTATCCCAAGCCTTTTCATGCATGCATGGTTATCTACTTTTGACTGGTCATAGCTATGTGTTTTCTTTGTGTACTTTTGATTTTTAGTAGAAGAAGCAGTGAAAATCTTTTAAAAAAATTTGTAATCCAAAAATTGCACTTTGATGACATATAACAAAGGGAAAAAAAAAAGGTGGTGGGGAGAAGTGTGTAAAAACATACCACTGCAAGGAATTTACTTTAAGGAAAGTAAGAATAGCCCCAAACACTTAATTACAATATAGCATGCCATGTTCTGTTAAGAAATTGTTCTACTGTCAAAATATACAACAATGAGTTATGTTCATTAATGAAATGATGCTACATTGATTCAATGTTCAAAAGAATATATATAATATGGAAAGATGTTCAGAAAGTATTTTTGAAAGAAAAACTAAGGTTACAAAGTATTATCTTAGTAAACATGGTTGATTTTCTCCTTAACTTTAGACTCATCTGAGTTTTCTTCCAAATATATGTATTGCCTGTTTCCTAGCACAGGTCTTGTTCATTTGCTTTTTGGAGCTTTGTAGTCATTCACACGGATGGGATTTTTTTAGTTAAACACAACTGATGTAGCTTAGTTTTATATGATTGATATAATTTTTATGTCATATTTTAAAATATTTATTCTTTCAGGGATTAATCATACTACATAAGCAACATCTGTACCAACTAAAAAATAGTTAACATATGATACTTTTTTGTCATGACAGAGCCACTGGTTAGACAAAAATAAAACTTGCTCAAATGGTAAAAAAATAAGAAAGGAAAAAACCCAATATGTATTGCAAGCATAATTTAATTTACAAAAAAAGAATATTTTAACATATTAAAAAGAACAAACATTAAAAAGTTTTAGAGAATGGTCATAAATAGGTGGTAACAGGCATAAGAACAGATAAAGAAGCATAAAAAGACTTGAAGTTAATTAGAAGTTAAAAGTTATACTGTATGTTTGGTTGAAGAATAAAACTGAATCAGAAAAGGAATCAATCATTGAAGACTCAAGTCCTGGATCTTGAAACATTTCGTTACTGGTATGATTTCCATTGTTTGAAAATTTCCCAAGACAACCACTGTGTAGTCTCCCATTTATTTCTAACCAGGTCTCACTATTTGTGACCTATTCTTCATTAGTAGGAACTCCTAAGTCCTGAGTGTTTTGCAAAACACTCGGAAATGCTTTGCATTTGTAGACTTGGTCCTTCCAAGCAGCCACTGCAACATGCCTTGCCTGTAATCCAAAAGGGGGCCTTCTAGTAAGTATGAAGGACGCTGGAAGAGGAAAAACAGAAACCAACAAGAGAGCTGCCTGACAAAATGAGAATGGCCACTGATTCCGGAGAAGAGAAATGGGGAGAAAAGTTCATTTCAAACAGACTATATGTCTTTTTCATCAATAAAATAAAAAAAATAATTATAAGGGGAAAATATATACAACAACCCTAAACCCATACTTTCTCTCTTTTCCTCTTCCCATTATATTATCATGGCTATGCTTTTTACTACTTTTGCTGTGTGTGTGTGTATGTGTGTGTGTGTGTGTGTGTGTGTCCTCTTGTCTTTCCCCATTATCTTCCATCAATTTCAACTACTTCTGCCATTATTACTACTGCTACAAGTCCACAGTTCCTTATCTGAAACTTTAAAATTTAAGAAGCACTAAAAACCAAGACATTTTTTGTTAAAACATAGGAAGGCAAAACAACTCACCTCAATTTTGGTGGCAAAACCTGAAGTGAATCAGTCACACAAGGCCAAGATCTCACACTTAGTGAGAATATTCGCATGCTTTACTGCAGATATTAACTGGTTTGATTATAGGTTTGATTGGAGATCTACTTACCTTTTTACCCTTCCAAAATTCAAAATTTCCTGAATTCCTAAAAATGGGTGGCCCCAAGAGTTTTGGTTCAAATAAAGGCTTATGGATCTCTACAACTACAATAAACTGCAACTATTACTATTGCTACTGCTTGTGATAGAAAACTTTTCATTTGAGTAGCATTCTATTTGTTATTCCAAATCATGTTAACATCTCATTAGCCTAAAGGTACATAATCAAAAAAATAAAAAATAAAAATCTTTCACCTAATTCATCTATTGTTTAATGAACACACACAATTTAGACGCCTTTAAAAAAAATTCTGGTAACAGGAATCAAACCCAGGACCTCCCTCAAGCTAGGCAAGCATTCTACTACTGACCCATACTCCTATTCCTTGAATACACAACATTCAAAATATTTTTCTGAACATTAAACAAAGCAAATTACAGCCAATCCAACTCAACATAATATTAACAGCCATAATAATTTCCAAATTCTGTGGCTATAACCCTGGCCATCAGCACTTTCTATATCTACTTATTATTACTATTAGAGCTTTCATTCATATTCAACATCCATGTCTGATGCACTTTGTTTGATGAAAACAAGTTAATTAGTGCTAAACCTTCCCTAGTTCATAAATTTATTCTAAGAACATTAAAAGGAAGTCAAGTGAGACATGTTCAGTAACAGATGTTTGCCTTTTTTGGCTGCCTTTTTACAGTTTGTTCTCTTTCATTACTTTTTAAGAAATTTAGTTAATGTTCCCTTCACTGGAGAACAAGTGTACCTAACTTCCAGGGGGGTGAGGGATCCCTAGGGCAAACACAGTCTGTTCATTCCCTAACCTAATACCTGTTCAAATGCTCTCTAAACTGAGCTTTTCATGTTTCATGTCTTAGATTTTGGAAACACATTGACTGGCTACTTATAACTATTATCAACATGATTACTAAGGCTTGTGGGCTTCCTGATCCTTTAGTGTCTCTCCCACCTGAGGACATCTTAGAACAGAGGGGAAGATGTGACTGAGAGAATTGGATTGAATCTTTTGGCTTCTACAGAAAGAGAAAGGGTAGGAAGTAATTCCCAAAAATAAAAATCCAATAATAATAATAAATTTTATTTTCTTTCATAATAAAAGAAATGGAAAACACATATTAAGATTTTTTTCTTTAAGAAATTAAATAGATCCCAAGGTACAAATTTAAATTTATCCTAGTTTACCTAACTCTCTGCATTTGAAAATCATTTACTGTGGGTATATTGATGTGGCTACAGGGTGGTACACTGGTAAATCCAAGTAATATTACAATTCAGGTCTTACATTTGCCAAGAGTGCTCTCTTAAAACTTTGCGAGAACAGTTGAATACATGCCTTGACCTATTTACTGCTAAAGGAATTTTGCATGGAGTACATTCCTTATTTTCCCCAATAAGCATCTTCCTGACTAGAATGATAGAAAGAAAGGTTACCTAGAAAGAAAGGTTCAATACAATAAATAAATTTAGTTACAGAAATACACTTCGGGCCCAGTTAATACTGTTACAAGACAACATGAACACTGAAACAACTATGTAAATTAAATATATATTTTTCCAAAGTAAATATCTGCCAATATTTCATAAATATTAAAATTTTTGAGACTTCATAGGAAAAGAAATATGCATTTAAAATTAAAATTTGAAGTTTGATGATAAAACACAGCACCGGGCATCACTATTCCTTGTTAGAGGACCAAAACAAATTTTTAAAAGTAGGTCAGAATAAAGTGCTGAAATACTGTTCAAAATTTTTTTTTTAAAGTTACTTAACCATTAACCCAGGACCTAAGTTAGTCCTATGCCTACACAGTATTTTCAAAAAGTAATGTCTAACTAAAATAATTTTTAAAAATTAGAAAAACATTTGAACCAATAGACAAAATTGAGTAGCTATGATGATTGATGCTAATTCATTGAAATATCAGCAGTTGACCATCTTTTATCAAATATAATCCAATAGTGGAGAAAAATCAAGAATATAAAAATAATAACAATACCTTTTCAAATGTTTTTGAGGAGGAAAGAAAAAGAACAGAGCTAAGACAATGTGATGTAGGAGAAAGAAATGAGAAAATGTTTAAAATAAAAGGGTATTTACTATTTTTCATTATGTAAAACAAAATCTTTCAACTTTGTTCAGTCTTCTGATAGTACACTTTGGTAAAGCATTATAAAAAATAAATATATAACTTTAAAAGAAAAAGATATTCTTAGATTCTTATGATACTTGTTTTTACTGAAATGGCTTAAGAACATTCTCCAAAGAAAAAAATGATAAAATTCTTTTGTTAAAATCTAGGCAACTCATTCTATGGTTAAAATTAACCTGATATGAACAATTTAAGTTACATTTGAAACTTTTTTCTCATCTTTAAAAAATGTTTCTACAAAATACTATTATTTGTGTGATGTGAAACTGTATTTTAATTTTAATAAAAAATATAAATAGCAAAGCTTGTTTCTCCTCCCCTTTCATTAAGCTTGATCCTTGGAAGGTTGAGGGAGAAGACTGGGAATCCTTAAGGCCAGAAGGCCCACAATGTGCTCTTTGAAATAGAAAACAATTTATGATGCAACCAATTATGAGACCAAGTTCTGTTTGTTCGTAATCTTCTATTTCCATGCACCAAGGTTAGGCAAATAATTTTTTCAATTGAGGTTAAGAAGCTAAAGTGAGTGAATGGCTCTCTCCTGTCCTAAGGCATAGAGTCACTGTGGGAACCCTTGATGATTGGTCTTTGCTGACCTCAGTTTCATCTCTTGTCACTTTTCCTCTTGCAGTCTGTGCTTTGGGAACACTGAATACTCAATTCCTAAGGCACCCCATTTCCCACCTGGGACAGCTATGGCTGTCCTTTGTGCTGATGGAACTTTTATACCAGGGATGGAACCCAGGGGCGCTTAACCACTGAGCCACACCCCCAGTCCCTTTTTATATTTTATTTAGAGATAGGGTCTCACGGAGTTGTTCAGGTCCTTGCTAAATTGCTGAGGCTGACTTTAAACTCAAGATTCTTCTGCCTCAGCCTCTCAAGCTGCTGGGATTACAGGTGTGCATCTCTGAGCCTAGCACTGTTGGAACTCTTTTTTCCTCCACCTGGCCACCCCTGCACCCTGTCACCGCCACAACATGCATGTGTGCCTGGATGGCCAGTTGCTTTTCACCTCATTCTCACTCTAGGGTATCACCAAATGGCACAGTCCCTCTTTCCTGAGCTCTATGACCTTTGCAGCATTGTTAGCCACTCATGGAGAAGAGACTCGCCTTATGACAACTAACAAATAAGCTATTTCATTTCCTTCTTTGTTTCCAAATATTAGCTAGAAATTAACTACTTACACAAGTCTCCCTCAATATTGGCTTTAACCAATTTTTAAGAATACTGATAAATACATTACTTTTCCATCTCAGAATATTGACAAATACAAAGTTGTTGTTGTTGTTTTAGCTGCAACTATAGTCCTCCAGGCTGTGTGTTCCAAGATTGCTTCATTCATTATCATAAAGTTAGTAAACCTTTTTTTAAAGAAGAGTTATGACATGAAATTTCACAAAGAAAGTTGGAGCTGGTGGCCTTTCCTTTCTGATTGTAATGGAATATTACATTTTTATGTTGCATGAGGTATTGTATTCATAGGTCTCATTTACCTTAGATAAATATTATCTTTCAAGATAATTAGTGCTATAAATATCTCAGTACTGCAGAGGCCATAAAATGTAACACTAGTTACTGTTTCTTCAGGATGCGTGGATTTGTTTTTTTAAACTTCATATAAAGGAGTTTTAGGTACCATGTACAGTTGCTTAAAATAATTGGAAGTTCTAACACAATAAACCTGTGCTTGGAGAAATGGAACTTTAAAACACAGAGACATGTAGCATTACTGAATTATTATTTAATTAGAACTTAAAAAACAAGGATACAAAGTACACTTTAAAAAAACACTTCAGGCATAAAAGGGCTAGTATTCCTTTGCCCAAAGAAGATATATTCATTGTGGCTTTCTTATTTGAACAAATTAAGGATTTGATATAAATAGCTAAACTATAAAGCATGTTTCAAAGCAGAATGTGTTATATTTATCTTTCTTCCAATAAAAGACTGGGTTTCCTGAATCCTTGTTCCCACTTGCCTTTTAACAATGCAGGTTTCACTGTTCTCAGCTTTCCCATTACCTGTGTTCTGAACTGATAAACTCCGATCAGGAAGACTCAGCACTTCACACACATTAGGATATAAAACACAGGAAGATTCAACAAGTGTTCGTGAGGATGCGGAGAGGCCAAACCCTTGAGCAATGCTAATAGGAATATAAAATGGTGCAGCTACTATAGAAAACAGTATGTTTCCCCAACATATTAAACAAAGAAATAGCCTATGACCCCAAATTCTAATTCTGGGCACAAACCCACCAGAAGTGAAAGCAGAGACTCAATACTTTCACAACTCATGTTCATGGTAGCATTCTTCAAAATACTGAAAGGGTGGAAGAAACCCACATGTCCACTGATGGAGGAGTGGGTAAATGAAATGGAGTATATACCTACAATGCAATAGTATTCAGCATTAAACAGGAAGGAAGTTCTGACAGAATACACCTGAAGGAGCCTGTATGACATTCTGCTAAGTGAGAATAGCCAGTCACAAAAGAACAAGTGCTATAGGATTCTGCTTACTTGAGATACCAAGAGTAGTCAATTTCATAAAAACAGAAAGTAGAATGGTGGCTGCCAGGTGATCAGCGGAGAGATTAATAGAGAATGAGAGTTTAACAGATATAGAGTTTTAGTTTGAAAGATGAAAAGTTCAGGAGATGGATGGTAGTGACAGTTCCATAGTGATGAAGGTGAGGTTAATACCACTGAACTGCATACTTAAGAAGAGTTAAAACAGTAAATTTTAATGCTCTGTATATTTTACTTATTTCAATTTAAGTTTTTAAATATTTTTATAACTTTCTTTATCTAATAAGTGAAACACACACACACAATTTAGAACCTGGTGTTTGATCCCTTGTGGGAGTGCCAGATTTTAAAGGATAAGTAAAGGGGGATACTCACTGAAAGAAGCCATTTATTTATACTAAATGGTGAAAATGCAAATGCAGGGAGCAGTACAAACAAATTTGAAAGACTGAATCTCACGCCTCTTATTCACTCACCACACCCGTGCACATATACTTGGTACAAAAGGTAAGATACAGCCTGAATTACCTCTAACTAGACTCAATACTAAAGACCCATTATTGCTCCTCTGAGCTCCACTCTTGTATACCTCCAACACTGTAGACAGGTGCACTACCCCAAAATACTACGTACTGGGTCAAAGCCAGGGTCAGCAGTCTTTTATCTCCTAGTTTCCCTTTTCATTCAGCCAATGAATAAACACTCTTAAGTCTTGCATTTGGGGTTTTCCACTATTAAGTATACCCTTGGCGGAAATATTCCTCACAAAATGATTCATGAACTTCTCCACACAACTGGAGCACTTTCTAATCAGGGCAGGGAAGTTAGAAGCTGAGGTTCATTCATTGTTTCAACTTCCCTAGAATGTAAACAGTTTTCTATGGATATTACTTTTGATAAGAATATGCACACATTACAAATATATATTCCATTAGCCAATGACAACAGACGGACATTGTGATTAATAAGTATGTTCTAAAAACAGTGGATTAATAAATATGTTCCAAAATAGTGAATCACAATGACTATCAGCATTTCAGGAAATACAATGTTAATATAATTTCCTTATCTAAATCAGGGTTGTAAAATTTAGTTTTAATAAATTTGATGTAGAAAGAATTTAGAAAAATAAGCTAATTAATGACAATTTTAAAGTAGTGGTTGCACAAGAAAAATATAAAATTCAACTTTTCTATTTTAACACGTCATATTAAGAACAACGGAATAGGGGAATTTTTAAATATATTTCATTTGTCTAATTGTGTTAGGGACCAAAGTGTATTTTCCAAAAATTCATACAGTAAAGTTCTAATTCTCAATGTGCCCATATTTGGGAAAAGGTCTTTAAAGAACTAATTCGGATTAAATAAAGTCATAAAGATGGGGCTCTAACCCAATATGACCGATGTCCTTACGAGCGAGAGACACCACGGATGCAGGCTCACAGAGGAAAGGCCACAGAGGACACAGTGAGAAGGCAGCTGTCTGCAAGCCAAGGAGAGAGATCTCAGGAGAACCAACCCTGCCAGCACCTGATCTCGGACTTCCGGCATCCAGATCTGTCAGAAAATTTTGTTGTTTTTGTTTAATCAGCCCAATGGGTGGCAATTTATTATGGCAACAAATGGCAAGTCAATTAAAAAAAAAACAGTTTTATGAACAGAAAAAGATAAGGGATGAGACAAATTCATATACAGAATAGAACATGTGGGAGATGTAAGAAACCCAAACATATATGCAGATAATATAAGAGGACATGTGATCAAATGCTATTTTAAGGTCTTTTTAAGAAATTGTTGATATGGCCTGGGTTGTGGCTCAGTGGTAGAGCATGTGTGAGGCACTGGTTTGATTATCCACACTGCATAAAAATAAATAAAAATAAAGGTCCATCAACAACTAAAAAAAATTTTGAAAAGAAGAAATTATTGATTTAAAGATGTCTGATTCACATGAATTTCTCTTAATATTTGCATAGTGACATCTTAGAACTTGCCATCGTGAACAGGTGAACTTAAATGAAGCCCCCACTTTCAGGTCACAGGTTCCCATGTCCTAGATTAGAATCCACATTCCAAAAATCATTAGTAAGTGGTCGTGAATTACTTTAGGAATTTTTTTAAAATCCTTCAATTATCATGCTGTTAACAGAATGTCATCTTTCTCCATTGGCTTCCATGATACTTTTGTGATGGTCTATGTACCAAAACAAAAGTAGTTACTGCACAACTAGAGAAATGAAAAGTTGTGCTACAATTGTGTCCAATGAATCAAATACATTCTGCTGTCATATTTACCTAAACAAAATAAATAAATACACTTAAAAAAATTCAACAACCATTATCAATAAAAATAATAAAGAAAAAAAACTAGTTGCCGAACTATTACATTTGGGGCAAGTCATGTGATGATCACTCTGATCACTAGTGCTTGCCATATAAAAAATTATACATGCATCTATAAATGAATTAAGATTTATACAAAACACAATAACAGCATTAATTTCAACAGAGAAATTATCTTAGGAATAAAATAGCTCCATAATAAATACTCATCAAGATTAACTCAACAATTTGCTAAGGGGAAAATGATAACTCAACTCTACATTCAGTTTTATAAACACTTACAGTGAAATAGCCCCGAAATTCTGCTGATGATCCAGCGAGACTCTTATCAGGCTCTTGAGGAAACTGGAAAGACTTTGTAGTCACAACTCCTCTCCAATCATGCACTGTTTTGCCTGTTAGGTGAATCCATGTAGGTTAACAATATTTATCCAGGAAAAGCACAGACTGATCATACGGCTTAATGTTACAAAGAGGAAAGCAAATCATCCTTATGGGCTCACAATTCTGTGTTCAAATCACACCTTGTCATCTAATCGGAGAGATGAAGAAGGGACAGCATTGCATAGAGAGGCTTCAATTAATTGGCTCCTTCACAGAGTAAAGCTCTCAGTGTTTTTATTGCATGCAGTGTGCCCAGCAGAAAACTAATAGGTCCATTCTCTTCATTCCTCTTCAAAAATATTGATTTTCTTTTTAAAAAAAGGCTTAAAGCAAAATCCTATTTGTGAATAGCACTTATAAATATAGAATGAAGATTTCTCTGTTATGTAAGTACTTTAAAAGAGAATTTGAAATTACTGTGAAGGCACAAGTTAGGAAACTGCAAAGTAAATGAAATTATTAAACATGTTTAAGGTAAATAACTTGAAAGAGCAAAAAGTCAGCCAGCAGATACCCACAGATTTCTTCCGTCTCCTGGAAGTTGTTTGGTGGGATTTCTTTAGTAACCTTTTTTTTTTAATTATTATTTTTTAGAAATGGGGAGATTTAGTTGTCCATTTATTTCTAAGAAATACTAAAAATTTTAAAAGACAAAAATGAATTTAATACTGCTATACAAAATGAATTAAACTATTTTCACATTTCCAATCTTCCTTCTAATACTTAATCATAGACATATATTCTTTCCTGAAACTTTCAATTTAATAGTTACACATGGACTGGTTAAATTTTGTAGAAATTTAGACACCACTCAAAAGTAATTATCTCACTTGATTGCTTTTATTCATTTAATGGATCTTATGTTGAGTGTTGTTTAGGGAGGCAAAGACATAACATGAAATAATAAAAGGGTCCGTGTTATCTCAGAGACATCCTAGTAAATACACATCCTAAGACATTTTGATTTTCTATATACTGTTTCCATTCACTCAAGAGTCCCTGTCCTCTATCAAAAAAGGCAAAAATCTCTAGAAAAGTAACACAGTAAATCATATATTTCAAACACAACTCAAAGTAAGTGAAATTCTTTCATAACAAGGAACTTGCAGAAAACATGAGAATATTCGTATCTAGGAAGATGCCATCAAGGGAAAGAACATGCACTTTACAATTGGGAACCTTCAAGAGACTAGGGGAATGTGAAGGGAAAACCCCGGAGTTTATTAGAGGTCTAGAGCCCTCACATTTTTCATGAAACTTTCTTGACTCATTCAAAGCCTTCTCCAGCTCCCAAGCAGTATTCCTGATCTCCCTACTTCCCTTAATGAACTTCTACAATAAGTGATCTCACGTATTTTCAGATAACCACAATACACTTTCCAATCTCCTTTTTAATTCAGAAACTCTGTTGGGGTGAATGCAATATCTGACTTGGAGTGGCTTTGTGTTTCTGACTCATTAGTAATCTGAGTAAAGTAGCTATGTAAATAAACACTGGGAAATAAGAATTGCTGGCAAGAGGTTAAATCTCACAGGCAAATAGGGGAATCTTTTTGATCACTAAAGAGCCAAGCCCAGAATGAAACTAAAAACTATATAACTTATTTTTACAAGAGAGCCCAGAGCATTTTCAAATATTTTATCTTGTTTACCCACAAAACAGACTCATGCAGCCGAGAAGGCCAGGCATTATTTTCTCCAGTCTATAGGTATCACACTAGAAAATATAGCTATAACTTTTCCACTTCAGGAAGCAGTAAAGCCTCCACTAAAATCCTCAAGGTAATCATTCACACGCTGATGTATGCTAATGATTCTTCCTCGGAAGCCAGGCACACAAGGTGACATGCAACAAATTCCGGTTTATTCCACAAAGTCATTCAAAAGTTATAAGCTGATAGTTTGAAGACAACCAAAGTCATGTATCAGACTAAATCTTCACAAACCCTTCCCTGAGTCAACAATCTTCACAGATAAAGCCACAGAGAAATAAAGATTCTGAATTCGTGTGTGTGTGTGTGTGTGTGTGTGTGTGTGTGTACACACACAGGAGCAAGCTACACAGGGATAGGTGGAAAAATAAGAAATCTTATGAGTAATCCCAGTTATCAGCCAGCAGGACAGAATAAAATGCTCTGAGATTTAAATATGTGGGAAACTGCAATATCAAAATTTGGAAAGAAACCAAAACGGTTACATCAGTTTAACAAGGAGTTCGTTAAATAGCAGCTATTCTTGAAAGTTTAAAAAAAAATGTTGAATTTTTTTACTACTCACACTGAAGTCTTCCTGACTTTGCATTTCCTTAATACTATTTTAGATTCTCTTTTTAAAAATATATTATAACACAAGTTCATGTTATTTTGCTGTCTTCCACATATCTCCTTGTCATATCGAGATTTAATTAAAAGTCTTTTACTTGCTTTGTATTCCCTACAAAATTGAATGGAATGCTGTGCCCCAAGCATGTCTATGGGTGTTCCTGGATCCCAGCCCTGATTTGGCATTGATTGAAAGGCCGACCAGCAAAACTGTAAGTGAAAGGCCTCATACAATGCAAATGACAATTGCATGAAGGAACAGGAAAATCTTCAAAACGGGCTTTTAAAAATCTACTTCTTTTCCAGAATCAAATATTTTTCATCAGGCCATCTCCCCTCACTATCTAGAATCATCTTGATATTTATAATGATAATGATTTCTAAATAACCTTTCAGTTGGAGGTAACTTTTTATTTTATTCTCTATTTTTATTCAAATTTATGTAGTTCACAATGTGCCCATTATTCACACAGGTGGGAGATATTTCAAATAACCTAATAAGCATAGTTATTTTAGAAACCTAAATTATTCAAATCACTCACAGAAAACTGATAAGACTGCATATACCACAGGCAATACTGCCAGGGCATGAGGAAAGAAGAGAAAGAAGAAAGGAACCAAAGAAAAATTATTTGCCAGTTAAAACATTCACCACTCTGGAATTTTTATAGTGACACACATTTCCTCCATGTTGCACATGATAGATTTGTTCATCTAGACATTAGCAAAAAATAATAGCCATTCAAACTTCATATATACTGTCCACCAAGAAACCAAATGCTCTTAAGAAATAGTTCACAACTGCCTGGAGGAAAAGCTGGGGAAGTCCCCAAAGAAAATGCAATATATCTTGATTAGGACCCAACTGAATCAAAACCACCACTGGATTCAGTGGTTCGGGGTCCCCAGAGCCTTATTCATGCCAAGCTCATTCTGTTTCTTTTTTGCAATTCCTTTGTATCAATTAATTCTTTGAGTTAATTGCACATGCCGTTTTAATCTGTAGGTAATTACAAACAATTAATAGTTAGGAGACAGAATTAGCAGATCTTAGTTTGATTCTCTATATAATTAAAAGGGATGGTAAACTAGAGTTGACAAATAGCATCTTAATCATTTGAATAATCAGACCTCAGAAGCTTGCTTGGTTAGATAATTCCATCTGCCATATTAGTTCAAATTTTAGAATAAATGACTGAAATGCCCATTTACATCAACCCACGTGTGTTAATTTCTAGTATAAAAATGAACAAAGTATATAATCCTAAAATTACTTAAACAATCTTTTTGTTATTTTTGTTGTTAAACAATGAGTTGTTTCCAAAAGAATTTAACCCAAACCAAGATTTGTAAGGGAGAAAAAGTAATACAGTTTTCTCATCCACTGCAAGATTCATGGATTTATGGTTGACAGTCCCATAAGGCTGATTAAGAAAGAAAAAGCATGAAAAGTTAATCTTTCAGAGTTTTATGGGCCCAGGGAAAATGTGTATTCTGAAGTCTCACTGTGATGAAGAATTGGATAGTCATGTAGAAGTATGATTGGATAAAGAAGGGATGTGACCTAATGGAAAAGACTGGGGGTGGAGACAGTAGGCCTGTTTCTTCAGTGTGGGGAAGGACACCTGCTCTTGGCCTTCAAGAATGGGACAGGACACCTGCCATATGAAGGTCTCTATGGGAGAAGGGAGGGGGTCAGAGGGTAAGCATCCTAAGTTCTATGGATTGTTTTAAAGGAGAGGAATTCTAGTTTCTATGACCCACTTAAGGGAGAAAAGGGGAGCAGAGGAAGGTCAGAGAGACCCTCCTGCTTCTGCAGGCCTCCCAGACTTCTCCAACTCAAAATGCTCCCATGCCAAGGCATCATACTTCAGAGCACCATGTTCTGCTTCAACAGATGATTTATGTAGAGCTACTGAATACCATGAATTAATATGGTTTCTGTTCCTATGTTATAAAACATCTAAGAAATATGGTTAACCTTTTTGTTCTATGTTCTATTTAACACTTTTATTTAAGTGTGTAATGAGAGACGACAAATAAAACATGTCTTTCAAACTTTTGGGGCTGATAGGACTAGTAGATGAATATCACTAGATGGAATTCTAGGAAGCAGGGTAACCTTTACATGAATTAGAAAAATATATGGAAACTTCGTTCTGATACGAAAGAATATAATACAGAATAGCAGCATGGTTGATACATTCTTTTTTCTGAGTTTCAAAGTATTTTAAGAAATTCAGCAGATGCTTCCAAGCTAAAGTGAATAAAAAATTTTCAAAAAAATAATAATTTCTGAGCCGGGTTAAGGTGGCTCATGCATGTATTCCTAGCAGCTTAGGAGGCTGATGCAGGAGGATCCCAAATTCAAAGACAGTCTTCAGCAACTTAGCTAGACCCTAAACAATTTAGCAAAATTCTGTTTCAAAATAAAAAAATGTAAAGGGCTTGAGATATAGCTCAATGGTAAAGTGCCTCTGGGTTCAATCCCCAGTACCAAAAACAAACAAAAAGAATAATGACTTCTGGTTCAAAAGAGCTTGTTACCTTCACCTGTGAGGTAGCCCCTTTAATACCCCCAATAATATATTACAATGATAAAGATAATGTTAAAAATCTCAAGGTCACAAATATCAATCATTCACCAATTTGCAAATAAGGAGCAAATTTCCTTTAATTGGGATAATGGAAGAGAACTGAGGAAAGCTATCAATGACCTTTACATAGTAATATAATGTCTCTCCCAATCTGAAAAATGGTCAGAAGAGCTTGATACCTCCTGAGGAAAAAGTTAAACAAACAAACAAACAAAAACATTAACCCAAAACCATTTCTCTACAACATGGAGTGCTGTATGCACTTCCCATCACTGTCACATTCCACTTGGACCCCACAACTCCAAGACAACAAATGTAAAAAGAAAGTGATCCTAACTCAGAAGAAGCAGTACAGTCCCCTTGTAGCGAAAGAGTTCTATGCAAAGGCTCGACTGGCAGGTCTCCATGACAATACATAATGGGGATTATAATTACTCATGTGCTAAATAACTAAAGTAATAAAAGAATGAAGGAGTGAGGAAGGTCCCACTTCAGCAGGGCTAAATGTTCCAAATGGCTATCTGCAGATTACTGGGAATCAGGCAGAGAAAGAAGCACTGACATCTGTTCATCGAGATAGAACTAGAAAAGGTTAATCGGCATATCAGAGCAAACATGGAGCAAAGCTGAGAAAAATCCTCATGTTCTATTCACAAGCACTGACTTTACATAGAATGATTGCTTTTCTTCAGGGAAGAGTAAACAAACAGCAGCCCATTTTAACTACATCGATGCTAGTTAACATGTTTTCAAAGCTCAGATTGTTAAACCCCTTATAAACATTACCTGATTCAATCTGCACAACAACCCTAAGAGAAGAATGCTAATGATGTCCCCATTTTGGAGAGGAACAAATGTATTAAATCACTTGCCCAAGTTCAGACGGTGGGTAAGGGGTGTGGGAACCCAGGTGTATATGAATTTGATGTCTACCTGACTAAGACACAAGGAAAAAGAGCCCTGTGGTTGACTGGACAATAGCTTCAAAGGTATTTAATTTCCTAATGGTAGAACCTTTATGTATTAGCTTATGTGGCACAAGAGACTTTTCAAACGTGATTAAATCAAGAATCCAAAGAAGGAATTATTATCCAGTATTATCCTGGTCTGTCCTACATAAAATCACAGGTGTTGTCATAATACAGTGTCTTAAGATCTGAATACTGAAGAAGAGAAGGAAATGTTTTGATGGAAGTAATAGATTAGGGTGATGTAAAGACAGGGTTATGAGCCAAGGAATACAAGAGGTGTCCAGAAGGGAAGAAAATATTCTTCCCTACAGATTCAAGAATGGACAGTCCTGAGGATACCTTGACTTAGTCCAGTGAAGTTGATTTCAGACATCTGGCCTCCTGAACTATGAGGGATAATACATGGGCTGTTATAAACAGAAAAAAATTATATATATATATATATATATATACACACACACACACACACACACACACACACACACATCACAACATAGCAAACCTGAGACTGTTATTCTGACTTTAAATTGGATGATGTTTATTTTACAACTGTGTAATGACTTGTTACAGCAACAACAGGAAACTAATAGAGTCTACCACCTAAAATTCTAGTAAAAGAATATAAATCTAAAAATATTCTGCTGAAACCAGGGGAAAATTATGAAAAAATGTTTGACATTTTCACTATAATAAGCCAAATCATAGGAGTTAATAAGCTAAGAATTTTAAAAATAATAATAATTGTAAGGTAAGTGGAAGTGGAAATGAGCATTTTTAAAAAGATAGGACATACAAAGAAAACAAATGTAATGGCAAAATTAAAATCTGCGTCAGAGTTAGTAGGAGTGTGAATGACAGTGCAAAATACCAAATGACTGGATTTGGCAAGCACTCCTGGAATGCAGAAGAAAGGCATCCAAAGACAAAAATTATGAAAGAGAAGATTCTAGATTAAAGAAGACAAAAAAAAAATGTCTATGAAAAGAATCATATGCATTGCTGAAGATGGAGTCAGAACAACCAGAAATGAAAATACATTAGGTAATGACTTCTAGAGTTTCAAAAATGATCTGAATCTTGTAGCAATTGGGGTTTATTAACTTGGGGGAATTAATAAAAAGTATGCAATTATATACTACAAAATTACAGGAATAAAACAAATTTTATGAATAAAGAATAATTCAGGCATATTCAAAGAAAAAAAAAACCTTTATATAGGTGTAAAGCTCAGATATTCCCAAATTTCTTTTGTGAAACAACAGAAGAACCAACAATAGACAATCACCAACAGAATTTTCAGGATAAAGAAGTTATGAAACAGAAATTTCACAACTAAATTTTCTTCAGTGTATAAAGGCCAAGAATAAAAGTTCTCAAACATATCAATAATCTGAAATCTGCTCAGAAAATCAAGACTTTTATTTGAATAAATGCATATTTGTCTGAAAACCAACACATGAAACAAAATTAAGAATAAGGGAATTTTAAGAACTATGGTGTAAGAGTACCAGCAGTTCTTCCCATAAGGAGTTAATGCATCCAGTTCTTGTAGGACCCAGTGTAGTCATGTGATTTTACAGCTTGGACTTAAAACTTGGTGCTGCCTGGCTCTAACTCATAGTTTCTTCTCTGCGTACTATAGTTTCCCTGGATCCTAACCATTTTCTTCCTGCAGTATAAACTTGAACTCATTCAGAGTAAATCTGAAATGAACTGTCAAATGGGATCTTGTTCTATGATACAAAATAACAATACCAGTGTGTACTGTCATGCATTTACAATGGCTAAATATTGTAATAAAACACATAATAAATGGCTAGTTTCTTTTTCAGAGAACTTAAAAATGACCCCCTCATGACATTGCCCTTCCCAAAGCTCCTCATTGTATTATGGGAACAACCTGAGCATTCCTGTGATGCTGCCTGATTTAACTGACAAAAATATACCTGGAAAAGAGATGGGAGGAAAACACACAAAAATTTCCCAATGATTATCCCTAGATAATAGAATACTAGATGATTCTTGTGTGTTTATGATAGTGTTCTGTATTTTACAAAATTTCTGTAATTATTTATAACTAAGTGCAACTTGAAATACATTAAAGATAAATTATGCAACTTGGGGTAAAACCAGGCAAAATTAGGTTAAATAAAATAAACAACAGTGAGGTCTGGAGAAAGCAACACAGAACTTTTGGGTTGTGAGCCTCTAGAGAGGCATTAACATGGAGACCTATATTTTTCTGTTTTCTAAAGAGGACATTTGTATTTGTAAAGTAGCTCCCCCTCCCAAAAAGGTTGTTAATTAAGCAACCCCTGAGCAGAGGGGGAGGTACTAATCAAAGTGGCCTGGGCAGAGGCTCCCTTCCTGCCTAGCACTCCATCTAGGCCCTTCCAGCCCACCTGCTCACCCCCTGGCCATTTTACCGACATCCCCCAGTCACTCTGCAGGATGAGGGGAAATGAACAAGATAAGGGAGAAGAATGCAGGAGAACAAGGGAAACTTTAGACATACAAAAGCCAAGGGACTTCCTCATCCCATGGATCTGTCTTTGGGTCCCCTTCTCCACACCCAGGAGAAGTCTCTTGTACTATCCATTTTAATAAAGCTTCTTACTTTCTACTCTATGGTGGTCTCCATGTGCTTCTCTGGTGTTATACTTCAACACTGGAGGAAGCAGGACTCATCATGGTAACTGGTAACCAGTGGTATCAATGTCAGCATCATTAGAAAACTTTTTGGTCTTGGCATGGGAGGTAAAGATAAGAAAATCAGGAGCCAAGCTACCAGGTCCATCACAGATCAACTCCTGCACTGAGGGGCAGCTATCTGAATTTGTAATCTGGAGACGCCTCTTGGAGGGCAGCTTAGTGTCATCTTTGCCAGGAGACTCTATGTCAGCTCATCCTGACAACAAACTGCAAACTCCAGGCTGTGTCCAGCACACTGTGTTCATCCCCTGCACAACCATAATGCCTGGGTCAGAACATGAACGAAACGGTTTTTTGAACAAATGAATTTTAAAGTGACCTAGATGATGCATGTTTGTTTTACAGGTGAAGGTGAACTCACTGTTTTCTAGGCAAAAAAGACAAAGGGAAAAGTAAATGTTAGTTGATAATTTACCCCCTTCCCCACTGAAAGCAATCATTGACTAGTCTTTTGTTTGTCTCGTGTAATTCTAAATTTTTTAAAAAATCAAATTCTTCCAAATTTATTATATATTAATATTTGGGCCACATGGATCTCACCTATTTGTCAGAAAATAAAAATTTTTTAAATGATCATATACATGTTACACATTTTAAGAATGCAATACAAATGTCTAGTAATCTTTCAGAAGGGTAACATCTGAAATTCGACTGAAGATAAACAAACATGTTTATTATATCATTATTTTTAATAATTATGAAGAAAGGAGTTACCACAGCAAGCCTGAGATTGCTAATCTTCGCAGATCTTTTTTTGCAAGTTGACCTATGGTGAGAACTGGGGGAACAAAGCTGGTAAACATATCCCCACACTGATATAAATTTTCTTTGGATGAAAAGGGTATTTTTACTACACCTAGATTGTGCGAGCAGTATGGCTCACACTAAACACCTGCTTTCCTTCCAGAAATCTGAAATGTTGGTACATGCTAGGCAGAAGATGCCCCAATAAAAATTGTGGGTGCTGCCTGTCTGATGAGCTTCCCAGGAACACAACATTTCACATATGTTGTGATGATTCACTGCTAAAGGAATTAAATGCATCCTGCGTGACTCCACTGGGAGAGGATGGTTGGAAGCTTGAGCGTTCCTTCCTCTGTACTTCATCTCATGTGCCTTTTCCCTTTCCTGATTTTGCTTTGTTTTTGTTGTTGTTGTTGAAGTGTTGTTTTGTGTGTGTGTGTGTGTGTGTGTGTTTATTTCATTGTAATAAATTTTATCCAAGTGTGTAACTACATGTGGAGTTCTATGAATTCTAGCATGTCACTAAAGCTGAAGGGGGTCTTTGGGACCCTGATGCAAAAATAAAATTGGAAATAATATAAATATTCTGGTAAGGAGAGATTGGTTATGTAAATTTTAGTATATTATGCACTGGATTATTTTTTTCAATAACAGATTATGTTTATGAAGTATTTTACATTAAAATTACAATGTAAAAAATTAAAGATCGTACATATTTTATGCTTTTAATTATGGACAAAAAAATCTATAAACAAGAAGATAACCAAAAATGTGTCAAATGTTAAAAGTGATAGTTTTGGGTTTGATTCATTTTTTTTTTCGTTATCTATTATCTTCTTTTGTTCTGATTGGGCTGATTATGGGAGTTGGTAAATATTTTATATCTAACTCATATGCAGCTACCTTTTAAGGAAAATTATCCTGTATTTTCTCCACACCAGTGGCCACGGGACCTGAGCCATGCTTTGTTTGTGAAATCAGGCTTGCACTGAGCTTCAGAATAGGCTGGGAAATAGACCACACTGAGGGACAAACACATGAGCTGGACATGCGAGGGTCCACACCTGGTCATGTTTGGCTCCAACTCAGCCATTTGGTCTCTACATCACACAGAAACAATCTGATAAAAAACAAATCTTATATTTTATCAGATTCTTATGTGAACCAACAGAAGCAGGTTATGTTAGCTGAAGGTTTAAAAAAAAAAAAAAAACTACAGTTCTCTCTGAAGTTGGTTGTTAATCCCAACACTAGGAAATCTGGAAGCTGGGATGATAGTGGGGTTAGGACAGGGTCTTGCATGAAGCCTTCCCATATATGTTCTATCACTAAAGGGAATGTGCATGTGCTTCCTAAGGAATGTGACCTGTCTGACTCTCTAGAAATTCTATAATAAAGATGTGTTTGTTTTGCAATATGAAAGAATGATTAAGCTGTAGAAAACAAAACCCATCTACAAAATGTCTAGTCGCAAATCTCTGCTATTTGATTTATTCACAGTTATGCATGAACTAGAATTACTGTGCAAATTATGGAATGAGCTGGTCTTTTTAGAAAACAAAAATAACAATCTAATCCCATAAGAAAGATTAAATTTGTTACTTCCATCTGTCTTTGATGATTGGCTTGTCAGAAGACTGAAGCTCATTAATGTATCATTATCTTTACTAAAAGCTCATTAAAGCAATACATTCAAGAGAAGAAAAGACTGGTCAAAACAACAACAAAAGGGTAATTATGGAGAAGAATTATAGCCCTGCTTATTCCGGCATGTTCACTCCAAATGTTTCGCTCTTTTTACTCTCAGAGTCAAAACTAGGTAGGTGATAACTAATTCCTTGTCCTACAAGCTATAAACTGTACATGATTAGTGGAAATTTCATTAGATTGCAGGCAAAATATTGTGGAGAATTATATTAAAATTTTGTATAAGTACCAAGAAGCCCACAAAGTCCAAATCTATAATGTTACAGCAAACATCATACATAAATGTAACAAGATTCATGAGCTAAGGCAAGAATTTTACTTTATTAATGACCAACATTTACAATTACTGGGTTTAAGGAATGAGATTTCTACCTGTCTTTTTCAGTCCTTTCATCAAATAGAAAGCAAAGATGTAGCATAAATCAGTTTCTGTACTTGTTAAAAATACAAGTAAAAGCTTAGGTCCTGAAAGGATGAAGGAAATTCTACATATCAATGCTTCAGAAGCTATCTATGGAGATAGATAGCCATGTGGGTTCCGTTTCCATTATTACTAATAATTGAACATTGACTGTACTAATAAAATTTCTCACAGATGCTCTGTCTTCTTCCTCCTACACACCAACAGATCACATTCAATAAAATTTGGTTCTTTAGAGAAACAGAATATGAATTATTTTAGTAGGAATTTTAAGAATAATTCAGAATAAAGTTTATTTCTCTCAATCCACCATACTAGTTTTACTAACTACCACATCCAAGTGTGCAGATATCCTCCTGTTAAAACTGCTCTGCTTGAAGGGGTGGGGAAGGAAAGGGAGGGGGCAGGGGATTAGCAAGGATGGTGGAATGTGATGGATATCATTATCCAAAGTACATGTATGAAGACATGAATTGGTGTCAACATACTTTATATACAACCAGAGATATGAAAAAATGTGCTGTATACATGTAATAATAATTGTAATGCATTCTGCTGTCCTTTATTTAAAAAAAAATCAATTTAAAAAATTGTTCTGCTTGCCTTAACCTAAAAGCACAGTGAGGCCCATCTCCCCACACTTGCCTATGCCATGGGCCCTGCCCAAGCTCATTCTAGATGATCTCTAGGTTCCCAGAGTACAGCCAAGTTCAAGTCCCAACTGTAACACCATCATCTTTTTCTCTTCATTCACAAAAGCACAGAATTCAAAGAAATGTGACTGTGTGGTTAGAAAGATAAGCCTCAACCTACTCTTAGTTATGAAAAAATAAAAGTTAAATAATTCTCAAAGGTTTTTTCTTTTCAGTATTAAGAAGAATATCCCTTGAAGTCACCTGACTGATGCTGATGCATGAACATGAATGGTCACAGAGGCTTTGAACTATGAGTCTCTACCATGGGACAGAACACATATCAGTGCCTGTGGTCTGGGTCAGTACTTCCTGTATTTTAATGCAGCCACAGATCAAAACTTCTTTCTAAGACATGGCTGATGTCTAGTATTTATCTGTATACTTATAGACCTAACTTGAACTTTGTATATTCAGTTTAAAGAATTAACAACAAAAAATCTTTAATCAACATTTCTTTGCCTTCAAAATTCAGATGTCATCTTTACTTCCATTATACTTATAACAAATGTTTTTATCTTTAAAAAAAAGACATAAATACTCCATCTGTACTTGAATGAAACCTCTATCAAAATATGATAAGACAGACCCATTTGAATAATTAGTGTATATTAGTTAATATTAATATTGTATTATTAATTTTAGATGAGGTTTTTTTCAGTTGTACTTTAAGAAGAGATTATCTTTTTCAATGCAAGCTGAAAAATATGGATGGGTATTAAAGAGTTTGGTTCAAATAATCCCAACAGAGAAAGGAAGTACTGGGTGGATGCATAAATTAAAGAAGTAAAATTAGCCATGAGTTTATAATGGTTGGAGCTAGATTGTGGGTAAACATCAATTTATCATCCTAGTCTCTTTACTTTTTTTTCCATGAATTTTTTTTAAATTGGTGGTGCATGCCTCTAATCCCAGCTGTTTGGGAGGCTAAGGCAGGAGGACTGCAAGTTTGAGGCCAGCTCTATCAACTTAGCAAGAACTTGTCTCAAAATAAAAAATTAAAAGGACTGGGGATGCGTCCCTGGATTCAATCTCCACTATCACAAATATATACAAATTAAGTTATTTATTCCAAAAAAATGTGACTTGCATTGAACATCTAAATTATCAGAAAAAGAGACTAGACCCAGAATAAAGCATGAGTAATAGTACTTTACTATGTAGTGAAGTACAATTTTTAAAAATCAGGAATGGAATTGCACAATAAGATACAAGGAGACACATCTCAGCAATTTCCCAAGCAACACTCCAAGTTGTTACAAGGTGGTTTTGTTAAATATAAGATCGAAGGCTATAACCAACCTCAGGTTGAGCCAACCATTCAAAATTTGCTTACTTGTTTACTACATTCTCATCTAGTAATAGAAGTTTAATAGATTTATCTTGCTTAAAGTGATCTCAACAAGCAATGTATCTAGCTCATACAGCAGATGCTCAATAAATATTTTCCAATTATCCTAATATATAAAATATGCCCACTCCTATCTACTGCCAACATGCCATAAAGTACTGTGGATATTAAGCTATTAAAGATTCATTTAGGATATTCAAATTTTAATTATATGTGCTTCTTTCTGAAAATAGCTTGTCAGCAACTTATATTTATTTAGCATATTAAAAATTATCTTCTACACACACCTTCTCATTTTAGCTTCATATCTCCCAATAGAAAGATAAAAACAAGGATTACCTCCCAATCCTAATAAGAAAAAGTTCAGAATACATTGATTATCTGCTGAGACCTCAACTCTGTTTCTGACTTAAAATTATTTGTTCTTTCAACTGTAAAACTATCTTTATATTCTTTCTAAATTAGGGCACATTAATGCAGTCTGGCTGGGCACAAAATCAGGAGCCACTCACATCTTGTAGATTCAAACAGCAACTCTTTATTCTCAAACTGTCACCGGCACTCTACACACAGGTTCTGGGCAAAATCCATGTTCTGGGCAAAATTCACGTACTCCACCAGGCTCTGAATCCCAAATACTTACTCAATCCCCCGAGAACTCAAGGGGAACTCAAGGAGCAGGTGGGCGCTTGAGGCAGCAGGATACGCCCTATTCCCAGGAGGGTACACCTTAAACCTGGAACCACCCTAAACCCAAGGAGTGGGATACTCCCTAATCCCAGCAGGATTCACCCTAAACCTGGATCCGCCCTGGTCCTTGAGCAAGGTCACCTTACTCAAGCATACATGCAATGTCACTGCAAATGACCTGGGTCCAAAGGCAAGCCCATTTCCACAATGGAGAGTCGTTCCTCTAAGCAACATGGAGTAGGCTGACAAAGAAATTGTCATGCGTCATTCCTACTTGGCAATGGCTATCAGCACATTAATTATTCCAGTTAGAGTGGAAAGAGATCCCGAGAAGCAGAGCCCAGAAGCCAAACAATAAAATATAGAAAATCAAACACATTGCAGAGCTTTTGGGTGGAGTATTAAAGAACATCATTTCAAAATCTTAAAAGATATGCAGATTTACACTTTTACTTAGATATAGAAAATCACAAAGGAACACCTTCCCAACTTTACCCTAAGAACAAGACTGATGGTCTATAAAAAAAAAATTGATTTTTTTGAGCCAATCAGAGAACTATGATCACAATGCAACCTGATCAACCGCAATATATGGTTGACAAGCTCCTCCAAGGAGAGACAACCCCCAAACTATCTCATATTAGGCAAATCAAAGAAAAGATACCCACTGTCAAGGAAGATAAGAAGGAAACTTTAGATCTTTAAAGGTCAACTTCACCAAAACTTGATGGTGTAGAATCCTCAAATGCCACACAGAAGGAGCATTTGTAGCCTCTCTCCTGCTTTATTTAGGGCTTTGACTCAGTGCTGATTAGAAACCAGGCAGCAAGACCTGAGAGAGACAACATCTATGATGAAGGTATGTGAATCCTGTCTTGGTTTGGAGGTGAGGCAGGAGAGCCTAGAAAAGTCTATCCCCAAATTCGGGTCCTGCAGAAATGCAAGCTTGTGGTTGGCTGTTACTGGAAAAAATCTGAAAGATACTCAGGGCCCTGATGCTACACTGATTCTAGGAAAAATTTGTCTGCCACTAGGGGAGAGACAAGAAACCCAATTCAGTTCAACAGTTATAAGCCTGAGAGCAAAGCTACACAAGATGTTACAAGGAAAGAAGGTGACAGCCTGCTGATCTGGAAGAACATACATACAAAAGTCCTTAACAATGTGCTGGCAAATCGAATTCATGAGTATCTGTAAAGCATGATATAGCCAAGAACGCAAAGCTAGATTTACATATGAAAATGAACTAATGTAATTCCAGGCAATAAGAGAAAAGCCAAATGATATTTTAAATAGATGCATTAAAAATAATAAATGCAAAACATTTTTTAAAAACTCACAAACATACATTTATAATTTTAAAATTTTGTTTTCAGCACCCTGAGAATGAAAGGAAATTTCCTTATCCTTACAAAGGAATATTACCAAACAAAACAAAAACCTAGAAGTAACATCATGAATGTTTGTGAACTATGAAATGCCTGGACTAATATTTAAAACAAGACATCTGTAATCATTGCTTCTGCTCAACATTGTGCTAGAGTTCCTAGTCAGTTAACAAATAAAGCCTAACTGACAAAAATTGAAAAGAAAAAAAGTAAAATTGCCTTTTTGCATTAATGACATAACTTTTTGCATTAATGATATGTAGAAAAACCTAATGAATCTGAAAGAAAATTAGCAGAACTAAAATTTAGCAGTGTTACAAAATGCAAAACTGGTCAAAAAGTCAATTGTATTCTATACAATATCATGAACACTCAGAAAAAGGAATTAAAATTTGATATCAATTGTAATCGTGTAAGAACTTCAAAGCATTAAGAATAAACTTAATAAAAAATGTAGTTAAAAATATAATTGTTGCTGGGAGATTAAAAAGACAGAAATTAAAACAGAGATCACTATACCCATAGGTTGAAGACTTAATTTTAAGATTGCTATTCTACATGTTCATTTGATATATAGATTCAAAAGCAATCCCAATTAAAATCACAACAGGAATTTTTTCTAGAAATAGATGAGATAAATTAAAATTTTACTTGGAAAAGAAAACAAAAATAGATAAAAAAAATAATCTAAAAAAATCAAAAACATGGGCTGGAGATGTGGCTCAAGTGGTAACATGCTCAACTGGCATGCATGGGGCGCTGGGTTCGATCCTCAGCACCATATAAAATAAAGATGTTGTGTCCACCGAAAACTGAAAAATAAATATTAAAAAATTCTCTCTCTCTCTCTCTCTCTTAAAAAAAACCAAAAACATATACAACATGATCTCTAGACCTACTATAAACCTATAGGATTAAGATAATGTGCTATTAGCAAAAGATATACAAACAGTGGAACATAGTATAGAATCCTGAATTAGACTTGCTCATATACTATCAAAGACAAAGTCACCAAAGCAACTCAATATAGGGAAAGAAAAATCTCTCTAACACATGATGTCATCTTCAAACATTCACAAAAACCAATTTCAGATGGATCATAAGGATAAATATAAAAGCTAAAATAGCAAAGCTCCTAGGAAAATATATGAGATATTTACAACCTTGGGACCAGCAAATACTTTTACAGAAGACACAAAAAGCATAAGTCATGACATTTTTAAAAAAATGAAAAATTGGACTTCATCAAAAATAAAACTTTCTGCCTTTAAGAAAAGGCAACAAAAATGGACTGGGGTTGTGGCTCAGCAGTATAGCGCTTGCCTAGCATGTGTGAGGCCCTGGATTCAATCCTCAGTACCACATAAAAATAAATAAGATAAAGGTACTGTGTCCAACTACAACTAAAAGTTAAATGTTTTTAAAAAAGGCAATTTTTAAAAAAGCAGGCTATGTACAGATGGAGTAATTACAACACATGGCAAAGGACTTAAATTCAGACTATCCACCTACTCTTATAAATCAATAACTACCATAACAAAAAAACATCCAATTTAAAAAATGGGCCAGAGACACAGATGCTTCACAAAAGATGGACAAATGAAAAATACACATGTGAGAAAGTAGCTGGCATCATTAATCATCAAGCAAGGGAATACAATTAAAACCCCAACTGCAAAGGTTGAAAGGAAAGAGACTGACAACATAAAATGCTGGAGAGGATGTGGAGCAACTGAAATGCTCTCACAGAGCTGATGAAAGTCTCTACTGGTGCCACCACTTTGGAAAAGTGTTTCTTCTACAAGCAGGGCATTAATCCTAGAAAAAATAAAATACATGCCCAAGTATTTGTACATAAATGGTAGTGAAAGCTTTATTTATAATAGTTGAAAAGTGAAAATACAGATGTCCATCAACAGAAGAATGTATTGATATCCTGTGATATAGTCAGATAGAATACTACTTATCACCTGATCACGGTTGTGCATGCCAGCAGCTCAGGAGGCTGAGGCAGGAGGATCACAAGTTCAAAGCCAGCCTCAGCAACAGCAAGACACTGAGCAACTCAGTGAGACTCTGTCTCTAAATAAAATACAAAATAGGGCTGGAGATATGGCTCAGCAGTCAAGTGCCCCTGATTTCAATCCCTGGTAACAAAGAAAAAAAAAAAAGAATACTACTCAGCAATAAAAATATAGAATTACTAATATATACAAAAACATGGATAAATCTGAAATCAAAATCATAATGCTAAATTAAAGCAGCCAGACAGGAAAACATACAAACTGTGTAATTCCATATTTCTGAAACTCTCAAATTGGCAAGTAGTTCAGTATACAGAGTCAATTAACTATGATGATGGAAATCAGATCACTATTTACTTATGGAGATGGAGGATTGTAAACTGAATCAGGAAGGGGCAGATGGGAACTTTCTGAGAAACAGAAATGTTCTTTGTCATGATATCTGTTTACCAAAACTGCTTTAAAGATACATTTGAAAGCTGAACATTTCAACATCTCAATGAATGTAAATTATATTTCAATGAGCAAAAAAAGACAAATATTCTATTCATCTTCTTTTAGTATCTTCACACAAGCAATTTATATTATTCATGTTGTGGTGTGAAATATAATTTGAGTCATCTTCCTGAAAGGTCATAAGGTCCTCCCAAATATTTTAAAGGTAAATTTCTTTTTTTTTTTATACTAGGGAGTAAACTCGGGTAGTTTGTTAATTAAAAGTTCACTTTTTGCATAACAAAATAAATTAGAGCATTTCAAAATAAAAGTAGCAAAGTTGATCTTTCTGAGAATGAGCTTTTATTCTTTCTCTAGCAAATGTATAAAATTATTAAGGAGAAAATTATTTTGAAAACAATCTGGATGCAACACTTAAAAATTATTTTAAAATTTTATACATTTGGTAGTGAAATAATAAAAACTTAAATCAGAATTCCTGTAATTGTTTTAAACTTATTAATATGAGATTTCTTTTAGAATTATAGAACAATATTATTTATACTAAATGGTTAAAATTTTCAAGTAATTCATTCCTTAAAATAGAGCATTTCTGTGCATTTGATGCTTCATTGTAAAAATAGTGATGAATAAAGATTAGTGCTTCATGCTTTATAAATAACCTCTCCATAAGCAACTTTAGCTGGTACTCATATTCACCATGAAAAGTAGGTGAAAAAGGGATTCCCTCTTCCCTTCTTAATAAGACAAAAAACTATTATTTTCTCTTGTTGATCTTCCTTAATTTGTTTGACACAAAAGCAATTTAATGGTGCCAAGAATATATTAAAAGTTTCTAGGGGCTGGGTTTGTGGCTCAGTGGTAGAGCGCTTGCCAAGCATGTGTGAGGCACTGGGTTTGAGCCTCAGCACCACATAAAGATAAATAAATAAAGATATTATCCATCTACAACTAAAAAAAAAATTTTAAAGTTTCTAAATAATCAGACAACATCCTTAATGCATCCCTCAGAAAATATTTATTCTCATATTCATTGACTTACAAGTTAACCGAAATCTGACAAAATTAATAGAAAACTGGGAATAATTACAACTAAGAAGCCAATGGCAATGTTATTTTGCCATTTTACTAAAGTATTTTTCTAGACCTATTTATTAATTCTAATGGAAACAGATTTTTTAAAGACAATCATACACAAAATCCTCATCTAATTAATTATGTACTATCTCCAAAACACTGAAAAATTTTAAAAAATACTATTTAAAAAAATTCATCCTCTACAGATTAATTGTGAAAAAAAATTTTTATTCAAGTACAACTAGATAAAAATCATTAAGGGGGACTTAAGATCATGAAAGACATATGTGAGAATATTTTTAAAGTCTGTGTGCTTTCCTCCTTTTTGTAAATAAGAAATAAGTGGTCTCACTTTTTAAACCACAATAAGAGAGAAAGCATTAGTCATTTAAATATTTTAAAAATAAAATTTCCTGCCCAATTTTTCCCTACAGTAGAATTGAAGTCAAAAGTTACAAAAGCAGAAAAAAAAATATTATCCTTACTTCCATGCTTTGGATTTCTATTCTTTAAGTAGGATAAGTTTGCAAAGTGTTATATGACATAATTTATAATGGTCATGAATTATTAATTACAATTTTTAAAACTTATGCCAGAGAAATTACCTTGGATATAAAAGACATTGTAAATCTGTTCAGGAAATTGCCTTTTTGAAAAAGCAAATTAAGAAATAAGACTTTGTTTGTGTGTTCTAAAAATTGGTCCAAAGTTGCTATAAATAAATTAACCAACTAAATTAATTAATATTTTGTAAGTGTCAGGACAAAGTATAAACATTAGTATATATCCTCAAGAAGAAATACTCCATAGAGTGAATAGAGGAAGGAAAAATATTCAGAAAATGCTTGCACAGAGATTTGCTTTATAGGACTGATGGTACAAGTAATTAGCGTGACATTTAATAAATGGCACTTTGAAGAACTGCTAAGCCCCAGTAAACCTTCAAGTCAAACTGCCTTTGCTTTTTTTTTTTAAGCCATAGAACTGTAGTATATTTTGCCAGCACAGTTTCACTATCTCATGTTTAAAGATTCATATGTATGAAATGCTTGAAAGAAACATCACTTATATACATCTACTATATTTCCCAGTGGACCTCGCTTAGCACAAACTGATAAAAATGAGGGGTTGTAAAATAGAAAATCCATTTTCATACCCATTGGTGTGTAATTGAATACATCCTTTCAATAGTTGCTATAAATTAATTCCAACTTAAAAGCAATGAAATATTTTACCTCTTGCAAAGCAGTCAGGAATGACAAAAAGTATTTCTCCCTCTTCAGCAAAGAAGGGATATTCCGTGATCTCAACAGTTATTACCTTCATCTGTCTAAGTATAAGCTCATCTCATGTACTGCACAGGAAATTCTGAAGCTCCTTCAAAGCTCAACCATCCAAAGACAACAGAGACTCTCATTGGTTTAAAGTACATTTTAGAATGCTAGAATATTGTTCTAGGATATTAAATTCAAATAATGACTGACTTTGGCTTCCCTATGAGTTAGGACACAGTAATAAATAGTTCTCCTCAGATATTAGATTCAAAAACATATTCAGGGTCCCAACATGTCTACTGGTCCATAAAATCTATATCACTCTTTGCCATATGTACTGGGAAGAAAACACATCAGTTATTATTTTTAATTAGGATTAATAAATGTGGTCATTACTTAGCAGAACTCTCATATAACACATCACTGCCCTAGAGCAGTTTATGTTCTAAGATATTAATATTCAATAAGTATAAGTAGTTTACAGATCAGGGTTGATTTTATTTTATTTTTTAAAAAAGAGGTTTTTTTTTTTTAATAAAAATGTTCTTTACCACAGCTACCCTCAATCAAGCAGGCAATGCTTACTATATAAAGGAATAATAACATAGCATGGTTTTCTTTAGGCCAAACTGATTCTAGTACCTAGCATATACATGAATTTATTGTCTACAACCTCAGCAAGTATTCATTTCACATTTACTAATACTGACCTTTTACTATGTGTCAGGCATGTATTAAGTGATAAGACTACAAGATGAACAAGATATGGTCCCAGGTTTTGAGAAGTGCGTACTCTAATGAGAAAATAGAAATGAAGAAAACTACCAATTTGTAGTAAGTGTTATATAACAGTTTGACATTAGAAGCTCACTCATAGACAAACTCCACCAGAGGGAGGCCAGAGAAACTTTCATAGATGATGGGACATTTAAGCTGGATATCAAGGGTGGGGAGGGGCGGGGAGGAAGGGTTTGTGTCTCTCAAAGGAGGACAAAAAAAAAATTGAGGAGCTAGACCTCTGAGTTCCATGGTCTCAGGGCACTCACATCCCCTTTTGAGATCCCTATAACCTATAATCTAATCAGGAAGGTATAGCGGGGGGACATGTTTCATAGAGTTTGTATCTTGACTGTGCTACAGGGAAATGGTGGAATCTTAAGGAGGCCGGGTTTAATGGGAGGAAGTTAGGTCATTGGAGGTGTTCCCTTCCATTGGATATTGGAACCCCAGCACTTTCCTTCCTCCCTTTTATCTACTGGCCACAAAATGAGAAGGTTTGCTCTGCCACATATCCTGACATGATGTACCGCCTCACCATGGGACCAAAATATCAGCATCAGCCCATCACCGACTAAAATCTTCAAATTGTGAGCTGAAATACACCTTTACCTTTCTAAGTTCATGATCTCGGGTATATCATTATACTGATAGAAAGTTGACTCATACAACAGTCAAAATCTAGACATTGCCCAAATAGCCAGAGAGACTGGGTAGACGGGAAAATACTGGGTGGCCAGGAGCTTCTCAAGAAACTTGAGCTCTTCGACTGCTGTGGCCTTTCCTAGATGATATAACCACAAGCTCCAAATAAATCACTCCATTGAGTTTTAGCCTGGTTCTTGCTCTAAGACCTGTTTTAAAGACTATGTACTTTATTGTTAATATATTTTCCATCATAATTGTACCACAGCTGATGAGGTATTCAGGTTTTTCCACTGGAGTCAACTGTCTCTTCTGTGGTAAAGGTGTGAAGGGATATATGGTGACCAGCCATCTCAGTTTGCCCAAGTCTGTCTCCATTTGAGAACTGAAAGATATGGCTCTGAGGAAACCTCTGAGTCCAGATCAAACTAGGCCAGCTGCTCACCCTAAAATTTCCTGCTCCCAATGCATGGAGCAGAATAGGTGCTTGGCCTTGCTTTTCTCAGAGAAATTTGTTCTTTTTAAAACCTATGATTACAAAATAGAGAGAAACAATATCCATACAGTTTTTAACCAATAGCAGGTCGTTTAGCAGAAATACCACCCTAGAATCTGCTTTCCAGTCAAAGAACTTTCCCTTCACCAAGAACTAACCATTTTCCTGCCTCTTGTAAATACATCTTTGTGGTTTTTTATACAAATTTGCCAATGGCATTCAATTGTAAAGCTTCATTTTACCTTTTAATTTAAACTTAATTTACTAAAATTCTCCGTGTTTTGCCTTTGTTGTTCACATTATGTTTATAAAACTGATTCATGTGGGTACATATAGGTGCAAGTGGTCTATGTTTTTGCTATATAATCTTACTATATAGCAAAATTGTAAATTATAAAATTATAATTTACTATAATTTTTGTGTACTATGCTATCGATGACATTTGAATTATTTCCAGTTAAATATTATTACAGACAATGCTGCTATAAATACTCCTGTCCCTCCTGGTGCACATGGGCAAGAGGTTCTCTAGGGCTCTGCCAGTGAAAGCAAGGTCTTTGGATTAGCCCGATCCTCAATATTAGAGAGTGTGATAAAATACACTCCGTCCCAACCAAGACCAATGCTGAACCAGAGTCTGCATTTTAACAAGATTTGTTTGCACATTTAAGTCTTTGTTAATGATATCCATAGTGAGTATTAGTAGCCCCGCTCTGGAGAATAAGCTAAGAAATGCAATCACAAAAATTTAACTCTACTTGACACCAACATGAGTTACCAGCCATCCACATGTGGCCAGCACTTTGCTGTCATTTGTGTTTAAAACTTTTTACTATTATTTTCATGCTCTACTACTTTGACCGTTATGTAGCTTTAAAAGTGACATTACAAATATTTTAAAATGCATATGTAAAAACTTTATACCTTCATGAATAAAACAAATGCCCTAGAAAACATTAATTTATATGCTAATTTATAATATAAAATAGATCATAATCACTATTTAATATTTTAATTCTATACTCTAGACTGACTAGACATTATAATTGATATGATATATCATCAGTTTATTTTCCTGTAGAGCTTTTAAAATCTATATCTTCCCTTCTATTTCAGTTCTCCCTGCTAAGATCACTTGATCACTTTCCTTGTCCTGTACTACATCTTTAGTGTATTTCCTAAGAGTCTGTCGGTTATGAACACCCTCAATTTTTATTTATCTAATTATGCCTTGAACTTCCTGAAGGACGTCCACCATGCCTACAGACTTTCAGATTGACAGTTATGTTCATTAAGCACAGGGAGGGTCCTATTCCACTATCTCCAGGCTTCCATAATCACTGTTGGAAATCAGCTATCTTAACAGCCCTGACTTTGGAAATAATTTTCCTCTGTCTTATCACTGGTTATTAAAAGTGGTTCTTATCTTCAGTGTGATTTCAAGTGGTTTATTTCTTTTTATTAATTTAATTTAGGATTTTGGGGGCTTCTTGAATCTCAGGATCAAGTTCTTTCATCAGTTCTGATTTACTCTTAATCATTCTCTCTTTAGATACTGCCTCTGCCACATCCATAGCCAGGTGACTCTTGGCTCTGACCACACGTGTAGAGCCTTCTCAGTGTTTTCACAGTCTCCTCTTTCGTATTTCCCTATCATCATTCTGTATTGCATTCTGATCACTTCCTCCCTCCAACCTTTCTCCCCATTCACTAGTTCTCTTTCCTGGCCTTCTAACAGGCTCCTCACTATGTCCATTGACAATGTAGTTCTAATTTTTAATTTCTACAAGTTCTGCTGGTTCAGTTTCAACTTATATGTCACTTTTTATACTTTCCTATTCTCTGCAGGTATTTCCACATACTCATTCGTTTCTTGGACCACACAAAGTGGAACCTGCATTAATATCTGAAACTGACCGTTACCATATCTGAATCTGACTGAAGTATTAGTCTTGCCTATTTTTGCAGTTTGTTTTGTACCTTTTGTAATCTTTCCTTATGTACTTACCTACTATTGACTCACTTGTCACCACCCTTAAAAAATAATTTGTGGAAGTTCCTGTTACTCAGTAAAATTCATATTTCTTTCAACAAGCAACCTGGGGTACTACCAGTTAGATGTCATTTTAAACTAATAATTGAAGTTCTCCTACCAAGCTAGGCTGGTTATTCATATTTAAGCTACAAACAAAGGCACTGTATGTGGTCACAATATACAATTTCTCAGGGTACTTTTTTTTGTCATATGTCTCTTCTGTTCAGCAACAAAGCATCCTTTAAATATATAAATAAGCAGTTCCTGTCATCTGATAGAGCAGGGGTGGATCCCATCCAGTTTTTTCTTACCCTAACATAATGTGGGGAGGGTGTTCATGATGTGGACAGGCCCCAAGCCTGCTCTCCTTGCCTCCATGCTTGTCTTTTCCAACTGTGCTTATCAACACAATAATGCCTTTGAAATTCCATAAACAGGTTTGGCTCTGCAAAATTCGGCTTCCCACTCCGAATATGGTGCTCAGTCAAAAATCAACCTGTGAGACTTTCTACTGTCTTTTTAAAACCTTCAATGATTTTTAAAGATGATATTTTAAAAAACATTTCTCCAATATTTTTATCATTTCAAAAGGAATGATTATCAAAAAAAAAAACATTCTCCCTCATTAAATGAAATAGATACCCCATTAGAACTGTCAAATTATTAAAACTAAAGCTTAATGTATTTCATTTACTCACAATAAAACAAAGCACTATTCCAGTGTCTCCCTTTTCTGGACTCAATCATAACAATTTTTATAGACTTTTATAAGTATTTATCTGTTCATGAAATAGATAGCTCAAAATGTTGGACCATATTTAAGTCTCCTGATATAACAACTGGCAAGTCTCCAAACATTTTTTACTCAAGCAAGATATAAATTTAAACATAGTATTAAAACAAAGAAATTGACATATCTCAATGGTTTGAAAATGTTTGTTTAAAAAGCAGAATGTTTATGTTTTTTAAGCGTTGTTTCACAAACCTGCTTAAAAATAAATTTTTAAAGATATCTGCTAAAAAAATAGACAGTAAATTAAAATAATCAGCTAACCCAAAAGATATTGCTAATGATCAGCTAACTACCAAAAGACAGTAGGCCCTATGTTTTAGATTGAATTGTGCTCCCCAAAAAGACATGTTGAAGTTCTAATCTCCAATACCTGAGAATGTGGCCTTATTTGGAAATAAGGTTATTATAGGTATAATTAGTTAAATTAAGATAAAGTCATACTAGACAAGGGTGCCTTAATCCAATATGACTCATGTCCTTATTTACAAGAGAAGAGACACAGACCAAAAAGACTTAAACTAGAATTATGTTGCCACAAGCCAAGTAACAACTGGGTCTGCCTGAAGCTGGAAAAAAAAAAACAAAACAAGGAAAGACCCTTCTTACATAGAGGATATCAACTTGGTTTGTCTCACCTCTAGAACTGAAAGATAGTGAATTTATCAAGTTTGGGTAATTTGTTATAGCAGCCCTAAGAAACTAATACATCCTACTAAAGTGGTCATTTTAATTTTACATATTATAAGTAACTTTTGAGGAGGTTACAGAATATCATCTAAAATAAAATAAAAATACAAATTGGTAATATGTTTTATGTTAAATATTCTTGTATGAACTCTAATTCTTTCAGGGAGGCTGCCTTCCATGTTGTTTGCTTCAGTTACTCAAAACTGTGAAGGAAAAATACAGGTTTTGTCCCTCTACTTGAAAATAATCCAAATTCAATAATAAAAATCATTAGTGAAAACTTCTTTTTGATTGGTGCATATTAATTATACAGCAAGCTAGGTTTCATTGTGGTATATTTGTGCATAATATATTCAGTTTCACTCCCCAATACCTCCACTTCCCTACTCTCCTTCCTTCCCCGGGCCCTCTTCCTCTACCTTACTGGTCTCCCTTGCAATTTCATGGAGTCCCTTTTGTTTTTACCTTCTAGCTTCCACACATAAGAGAAAACACAATACTTTTTTCTCTTATTTCACTCAAAATTAGGGTCTACATTTCCATCCACTTTCCTGCAAATTACATGATTTCATTCTTGTTTATAACTGAATAAAATCTATTGTGTATGTGTGTGTGTGTCTGTCTGTCTGTATGTGTGTGTGTATGCTATAATTTTTTAATACATCACCTAATGGTGGATACCTTTGTGGTTTCCATACCTTGGTTACTGTAAACAGCATTGTAATAAACATGATTATGCATGCATTTCTAAAATATGCTAACTTTAACTATTTTGGGTAAATACTCAAGAGTAAGAGTAGAATGGCTCGATCAAATGATACTTCTATTTTCACCTTTTTGAAGAACCTCCATAGGGATTTCCACAGTGGCTAAAGTAATTTATTTTCCCACCAACAGTGTATGAGAGAGTTCCTTTTTCCCTCTGATAAAGAGGGAAAGATAGGATAACTCTTCAGCATTTATTATTATCCGTATTCTTAATGCTTGCCATTCTCACTGGAATGAGATGAAATCTCAGTGTAGTTTTGATTTGTCTTTCCCTGATGGTTAAATATGTTGAATATTCTTTCCATGTAATTGTTAGCCATTTGTACTACTTCTTTTGAGAGTTATCTGTTCAGTTTATATGTCCCAAAATGCAAATTTCTCAATGAAATGACAAGATATCCATTGCTCTGAGGCACATTATCTGATAAAAAAATCTTAATATAAATGAAAGATAAATTATGAGCAGAAGATAAGGAAGTTAAAAATGCCCACAAAGCAGAGAACAGGTCTCTAAAATAAGTAGCCACATCCTGAGGAGCAAATCTATTTGGGAAAATAGGAATAAATCCATAAGCACCCTGGATGACATCATTTTCACAAGCACTCAAGACATTGGGATGGTGGAGTTGATGAAGACTCTCACAGATTATTTGCACTTTCAGGGCTCAACATCTAGTTGAAGCACAGGTAAAGAGAGACTTCAACAACAAGAACTGTCTATCAGTATGGAAATAAAATGGCCATAATCAATAAAGTTCAAAGAACACATGCGCACACACAAACCTGTGCCATTAAGAATGTTCCCCATTTTCCCGGAACACTACCCCAGCTATTCTCATATAGAAGCATCCTACAAACAGCTTGACTAGAAATAACTCATCACATTCAAAGTGAGTAATAAAAACTGAACTTCCATAAAATTTATGTGAAAACTATTGCAGAAATAAATAAAATAGAAAGGGAACAAAACAGTTCTGATGGATGAATATCATGAGGAAAATGGAAAATGTTGCTAAAAAAAAAAGGACAAAAAAATGTTGCCACCAGCAATATGAACATTTTGACTAAAGATTACGAATGAGAAGTGTTTTGGGAATATGCTACAGTGATGCACGCCTGTAATGCCAAATATTCAGGAGGCTGAGGCAGGAGGATCATAAGTTCAAGGCCAGTCTCAGCAACTCAGCAAGAACATGTGAAAGAAAGAAGAAAGAAAAAGTCTGGGGGTATAGGTAGAGGTAGAGCAATCTGGTTTTAACCCTCAGTGCTTTGGGGGAGGGAAAGTAACCTGCCACTATTAATATATATATATAAATTTTTAATATAATTAGAGGAGGAAAGATACAGTGAGACATTAGAGATAATCAGTTGGGCTGACAGTTCAACAAAGAATTTAAAGGCAAAAAATAAAATCATTTGCAGAAATGAAGATTGAAGATTAGAAATTGAAAATAGGATAGACACGAACAACATGAGAAACAATTAAGATCAAAAGGATTTCAAGAAAAATGATAGACATAATAAACAGGAAAAAGAAAATAAAAGAACAAAATATTGTTAAGTTCATAGTTGAAGAAACAGTTAGTGAAATAAAGTAAGATTAGAATCTTCAAATTGAAGGATATACCTTCGAAAAAATTGCCACATATTGATGTGTTATTACTAGAATTCAAAAATAACAGATATTTTAAATGGGCACGCAAAAAGGACAATCTGCCTGTAAATGGCAAAGCCCCGGGCTAGAAGGCAGTAAAGTCTAAAAAATACTCAAGAAAATGAGTGTGATATAAGATTTTTTCTAGCACAGGTCTCACAACTCATACACAACAACTAACAATTCTGAAAGAGGAAAAGAAGTTGATAAGTGGTGCAAGTAGCTGATTTTCATAGGCAAGAGGTAAAGCTATTATTTGGAAATAATAAGTCGCATGACTCAAAATACATATAGTTCAAGTATGAAGGTATTCACAAACAGAAATAGCATAACTATTAGTGGAGTGGTAGATGGTGGGGAGAACAGAGACAGACAAATTCTATTATTGTTCATGTCAAAATTAAGTACAATGAAAAAGAACCCAAGTCTTCTACTCATGGAATTTTAACTGCTACGGGAATTGGCCTCTGTTACAAACAGCTAGACCACTGGACAAAAGATTTATTATCTGGACTGGGGCTGTAGCTCAGTGGTGGAGCGTTTGCCATGCAAGTGTGAGCTACTTGGTTCAATCCTTAGCACCACATAAAAATAAATAAAGATGTTGTGTCCATCTATAACTAAAAATATTTTTTAAAGATTTATTAAAAACACATGGTGATTATGAGTGTTGTACTCTTTGAAAACCAGAGGACAGGTTAATGAAATGGAACAAGAGCACAGAAATAGATCTATGCCTTTACGAAAACTGAAAGAGGTGGCCCTACAGGTAAGGAGGACTTTCAGAAAATATTCTGTGATAATTACTGAGCAGTAGGTAGAGAGGATGGGGAGAGAATGAAACTGGACACTTCTCTTACACTTTGCACAAAAATATACTCCAAGGATCTTAAAAGTCTGATTTTATAAACATAAAAATATAATAATTTAGAAGATCATAATAGACATTATTTAATTGACCTTGAAGAAAAAAATTTCATGTTTCACCAACAAGGCACAAAAAGAAATAGCTATAAAGGCAACATTTATAAATTCAATTCTTATCGATCAGAAGACACCATAAAAGAGTACATAAGAAGAGCAATAAAGAGCTGGAGAATTTTTCTTTCAACAAAGATGCAGTTCAGAATATTTTATGAAGAAGTTTTACAATTCAATAAGAAAAAGGAGAAACCCAAGAGAAAAATGGAAAAAGGCAATTGAACAAGGTTTCAAAAAAGGAAATCTAAAAGGCTGAAAAGCATATGAAAGAAGTAGCCAACCTCAAGGAAATAAAATTAAAATGAAGTTTTAAAAAAACAACTTATTGCAACTAATTGGCACAAATGTAGGGGCTTTACAATTCTAAGAACTAATGAAGATGTAAAAGACTGGGAAAATACATTTTTTTGCAAATGAGGATATGAGTAAGTACCCACCTTGACGTAAAGTTGGCACTTCTGAGACTTTAAAAATAAATATCACCCAGAATTAGAAAATCCTCCTCTTGATATACCTTAAAGAAAGAAGCTCTTAGACATGCACACCACAAGACAGGTAGTGTTCATAATAATCCTCAAGTGGAAACAATTCAAATGGTCCATCAACAGCATACCAAATGCTTCATGGTGTACTTTTGAACAGTCACGCCACACAGCAGTGAAAATAAACCAGCTACCACATTCGTACCCATGACAAAGTTCATCAGCGATGCTGAGCAAAACAGGCATGGCACACAAAATACATGAGGCATGAGGTGTTTACACACTTTTTTTTTTTTTTAGATAGGCAAAAATGACCAGCCTGGGCAACTTAGCAAGATCCTGTTTCAAAATAAGAAATACAAATGGTTGGGATTGTACCCGGGTGGTAGAGCACCCCCAGGTTCAATCCCCAGTACTACACACATACATACACACAAAAAATAATTATAATATCATCACTCTGGGTGATAAAACTAGACAGAAAACACAGAAATTAGTATCTAGTAGTAGTCCACCACTACTGAAGCTGGTAGTCAACTGTGAAACATGTACAAGCATTTTATTTGGGAAGAGGTAAGGTAAGGGAGTGGGGTTCTTAGTGGGTAACAGTATTCGATTTTATGACCCGTGCAGTTCTTACACAGGGATTGCTTTATTCTCACATCAGTACAGAACTTGCTACCTAATTGATAGCACACAGTACAAATAAAACTGGGAATTCTTTGTTAAAAAAAAAAGTGGTTTTCATTCATTCAGCAGTCTCTCTCCACCGGTCAGGGCATTATTTCTAGGCTATATTGCTGTGCTTCCTTCACATTGGGGATACCTGCCAGGTGAATGCAGACCCCCACACCCACCCCAGACCTCCTTGCTCCTACACCCAAGCCCACATTCAGGATAAAGCAACTGGAGTCTCTGGGCTGGACCCCAGAAGCAGGTGGCCAAGAGCCTGTCCCTGGGTGGCAGGAGGCAGAACCAACTGGGAGTCAAGGCTTCGGTGCATGCTCTACTATTCCATCAGACCCACTTACAAAACACAGAAGTAAAGTCAAAGTGATTGAAAGTCAAGAAGGCCAGCACCGAGGGTGAAACCCCTTCTGAGGGTAAGGCCCTGAGTGACTGACTGAAGGGTGGCATGGTTATGAAGCCAGCCTCCAGCTCACACATGTATCACATTTCCTGCACCCTTCTGCATGCTCATTATATTCTGCATGTGTATATAAGTGCAGGCCAGAAAAGAACAGATCATGCCTCTATTTCTTCTGAATTCCCTGAGCCATGGGTCGGCCTGAGCAGAAGGGAAGCTGAGAAGATCTGAAGTGATGCTGACATTAAAGTTTTAAATTGGATATCAGACTGACACTTCTTTACCAAAATGTTCATATATCTAAATGTGGACCTGTGCATTTATAGAGGCTGTTTTATAAATTAAGTATTTATAATTAAGCTCATGGGCAATTAATTCCACAGCATGCTAAGCAATTTAACATAATTGTCCTTGGCTATAGTCTTGATGCCAAGAACCTCCTACTCTCTGATTCTAGTTTCTTTCCACTTAGTTGTAACTGGAGGGAAAAAAAAAGAGTCCTAAGTTTGGTGGGGTAATTAATAAAATCTAATATAAATGGGGACAAATAGATTAAATCATCTGACTTGTGACTTCAGATTAAATAAAGAAAAGGTATGAAAAGAAAGCTAAGGTGTTTCACCTGTACTGTGCTCATTTATTTCTTACACAATAATTCTAAAAGACAGATGCAAATATCTTCACTGCTATAATGAGCCCAGGTTAGGGAGAATCAAGTTCCCTAACCAAGGTCATCAGCTAGTAAAAGGATCTGTAGTTCCATCTTAAGAGTGCCTGCCTTTCACGTGTGAAGCACTGGGTTTGATCCTCAGAACCACATAAAAATAAATAAATAAAATAAAGGTACTGTGTCCTTCTACAACCCCCCAATTTTTTTAAATATGAATGAACATTTACTATGTTCCATGCATTATAACAGCAATACAAACACAGAAATAAATGGCCAAGGTCCTTGGAATCACAGTCAAAAATTATGCTGTCAATATTAAATCATAAGCCCTGTATGCCTATGAGCACTTGAAATGTGCCTAGCATAAGAGATGTTAGGGCTGGGGATATAGCTCAGTTGGTAGAGTGCTTGCCTCACATGCACAAGGCCCTGGGTTCAATCCCCACCATCATACCCACAAAGAAAGACATGCTAAATGTTATATGACAGATTTCAATTACTTGGTAAGAAGGAAGTATACAAATAGGTTATTAATAATTTTTGATATTGATCACATATAGAAATGATACATTTTGTACGTATTAGGTTAAATAAAGTGTATGTTTAAATTTTATTTCAAGTGTTTCTCTACGTTTTTATGTGGCTACTAGAAAAATTTAAGTTATAAGTGTGTTGCATTTTATTTCTATGGAACATCACTGATCTAAATGTCCTCACAATCTTGTTTAGGATATATAAATGAATTAATCTAACTGTAAATGTTCTGTCTCAAGATTACTTCAGAAAAGAAACATCTGTAATCCACTTACTGATACCATTACTTATTGACTATGTATTCAATCTCTCTTGAAATTTCAGAAATTAGCTAGACTCTGGTGGTTTTCCTTTTGCTGACAAGTATACAGTAAGAAAAGAGCTATCTCCATCAAGACAGGTGTGTTATTGTAATGGTCGGAAAACAGTTTTCCTTTTATCTCACAAGTCTCTCTTAGAGATTTGCTGAACACTTAATTTCACAGCATTCATTTCTCCCAGCATGAAAATTTTTGATTGTTTAGAATTTGGCATATTAAAAATATCTTTCACATTTTCCTAAAAAAGATGAGGCAAGATATGTTTTCAAATAATAAAACTCTTATGTTTTTATGAACTATTCATTAATATGAACAGTGGGATATCATCTGAAAAGGTATCTTTCCTATTATATTGTTATACAAACTGAAAAAGCAATAGAAGTTAATTTATAATTCAAGATAAAAGCTAATGCTCCAAAGTTGTCCAACATGAAATAACCATATTGGTAAAATTTGTAGGACTGATTAAAAATATAATTATAAAAATACGTTAAGTAACAAGAAACACCATAGTTACATACAACACATGGAGAAAAATGGCCAAAATAGTATACATTTTTATACTACCCATTAGCTCAAAACATTGCCCATACCACAAAATACTTTATGAGCCCCTTGTCCACTGAATCACTTTGTGTTGCCTTGAAATGTTCCACTTTTATCATTACCAAAGAACATAACTCATAAATGCATCCAAGACAATATGAACGAGTGTGTGTGTGTGTGTGCGCGCGCGCGCGCACGTGTGCGCGCACATGCACATGTGTAGTAATAACAAAAAAATGGATTAAAGAAAGAAATGGGAATTAGAGTGTGATACTTGGGCTGGGAGTGTAACTCAGTGGTAGAGTGCTTGATCAGCAGGTATGAGGCCCTGGATTCCACCCTTACCATGATAAAAAAAAAAAAAACCTAATCTTTGTTACAAGACTTGAACTGGCCACACATAAACTTACATTTAGATTCCCTCATCTTTAAAATGAGAAATATTTACATTGGGCACTTGAAGACCCCGTGAGAATTAAAGGAGAGCACATATAAAAGGAACTTGTTACCAGTGAGGTGTGACACAAATTATGCCATTTTTTATTTTATTAAAAAAATTTATTCCATTATTTTATTAGAAAGCTTTAGCTTTAATTTTTGAATAGCCACTGCAGCAAAAACTAATAAGATATCTTAAATATATTAAATGTCAGCTTTTGAAAACATTTTTGAATCATGTTGCTATAAAACAATAATTAAAATTGTGTCAGTAAGTGAAAATATTTATGAGAAGGCATTTGATGATCACAGTAAAATTTGGGGAACCGGGTGCCGTAGACTTCAAAGGACAAGCTGTCGTAGACTGAATGTACATAGACAGGCACTCTCGGTGCCACCTGTTGTGATAAAGTGGATTCCGGCACAAAACTAAATCTATTTTCTTATTTTAAACAATTAAATTCTATTTCCAAAATGGGCGGGTTGTCCCTCCATCCCTTGCTTCCTTGAGCTGCCTTCACACAGTGTCAGAGGGAAGGAATGAAGTATGGCTTTTCTTCCTCAGAAACCCAGCCACCCTGGTGGGGCAGGCACATGGGGAAGCTAGAGTGGGGGGGAGGGTGCTGCACTGGGACACAAGGGGAGCATTCTCTTATAAGCACTGGGAGAAAATAAGCGGACATTTTTGTTCAAATAATGAAATCATTACAATAGACAATTAGAAAAAATGTTCACATAGCCGCAGGTTTTAAAGAGACACAAAGCAGACAAAAATCATAAAGGAATTAACCAAGTTATTAATCATGGCTGCAAAGAAGTGGTGGTATTAATGGAAAAGAATGCTCTTTAATATGATTGCATGTGCTTTTTATAATGAAAAAACTAAAACCTGGAAATTTGCAGTTGATCTTACTATAATATGAATCCAATAATGATGATTTTATTTTAGACTATCTTCTTAGGGAAAAAAAAAAGCCATTTATAAAGTACTTTTGGAGATTCTGTATGTCTAGCACTCTATGGGATATTTTTAAAGGGAACTTTTGTCCTAACAAGAGTCTCATCCATTTTATAGAAAGAAGGTTCCACCACACTCATTAGGCAACATTACCATACATATTCATATTTAGAAAATGTCATTATTAGGAGTAAGTGTTGAAATGACATCAAATAGCAAATATTGGTATCTAAAAAGAAAGTATTCCCTCCGAGGTAAACAACATGAAGAACAGGAAATAATAACAAAAATTCATGAAGTAGAAAGCAATGTAATATAGAGAAGACTGGCAAAAGTAAAAGGTGGTTTTAAAGAGGAAACAATAAATTTAATAGACCCATACAAAAATGACCACAGAGAAAGGCAACAGAGAGAGGGAAGGAAGAAAAGAGAGAGAACCAAATAATTGATACTGAGAATGAAAAAAGAGACATCAATGCAAATGTTATTACCATCAAATTTGTGGCGATACTTTTGACAATTGAGACATACCTCTATAAATACAACTTACTAAAACTGACAGATGAAAACAGTCTCATCATTTCTAACTTCATTAAAGACATTTAATCTGTGCTTTTATATTCCATATAAAGAAATCTCCTGTCTAAGTAACTTAATTGGTAATTTTCCCCCAACATTAAGAAAAGAAACTATACAATCTTACACAAATTTATCCAAGCAATAGAAAATGGGGAAATACTTTCCAACGCACTGTACAATGCCATCATCTCAATATCAAGTCCTGACAGAAATATTATAAATAAGCAAAATTACATGCCAATTTCTCCAATACAAATAAAAAATACATATAAGCAAATTAAATTTGCTATGAATTGGATGTGAAGTATCTCCCAAGAGCTCACATGTGAGATAATTCAAGAATTCAGAGGAGAAATGATTGGGTTCTGAGCGTCTTGAGCCAATCAGTGAATTAATCCCCTTATATGAATTAATGGAGTAATAACTGAAGTGGTAGAGTGTGGCTAGAGGAGGTTCTCTAGACCATAACTATTCAGAATAGATGTAGTATGATAGAAGGCCAATCGCTGGAGGACCAGAGCCCCAGGAACTGTGAGTTAAGAGTTTATTTATCTGAATACCAAAATCACCAAGAATCACAAGGGTTAGAGAGGATGACAAGGACCCAAGGGCTAAACTTAAGATTTATGAGAGAAAGGCTAAAACATCAATAATTACTGAGAGAGAGGGGCAATGGAGGATATAGTCAGATACCAAGAGATCGAAGCTCAGAGTTTCAGGGAAGAAGAAAGGAAAATGGTCTGGAATCAGCAATGAGAAGTGAGGAGAACCCCTCCCCATCTCTAATCCAGAAGTGTGAGGTACAGGAGAGGAAACCAGCCCCACTTCCAAGGGCAGGAGAGACAGAAACATTATCAGAATCCAGTTAGGCCAAGAAAGTGCAGGGAGTGCTTCAAGGAGGTCAAGGACAGGGGATTTGGCTGGCTACTGGCTATGAGCTCAGGGAGCACAGGAGACAGCTTCCAGGAATGGGAAAGGTGGGGGAGAGGTCTGGGAAGAAAACATACAGAATTAGATAGGGTGGGGGTTCAGCGATCACAGGTGAATCAAATCCACAGTGTCTTGTAGAAAGTGGTGTAGACCGAGTTCCAGGAAGCACTTAATGAGATTCGCCTGGAGGGCCTAAGGATGTGAACCTGACAAGCAGGGAAAAGTGAAGCAGCTTCTCTTCTCTTCCGCAGGTGACCCTGTAGAGATGTTCCAAGGGCTAAGAAGCAGCCCCAGAGAAAGAGGAAATCTTCTGACCTATCCCTTTCCTTAATGGCAGCTTCATTCTTTCCTTGAGGGTGACAAGTGGTAAAACTAAAGCCCAGAGAGGCGCAGGGTTCCACATAGGCCAGTGAGGGAAGGGATGTAGATAGGGTGGGCCTCTGACTCACCTCTCTCTCTCCATGGACTTAGTTTTAAAAAGTCTGTTAAAGTGTTTTTCTATACAACCATTTTTACCATGAGTCTTGTTTTCTTAGAATCATAAGATAGGAAGAAGTTGTAAAATTACTAGTGAAAGGGACACTGAAGGAATCAGTTTAAAAGTGACCCATCAAATGTCTGGAAATAGGAGGGCAAAGAGGCAAGTTCAAGGTCTTAAGCAGATGGCAACAAAACAAACACTGAAACAGGTGACTGACTCCAGGTAGGGCTACGGTTACTATTTACATACTTCCTGAGTAAGTCAGGCAGTGAAGTCAGGAGATGGGACTTCTGATTCTGATAATCCATCTTCTAAGATAGGGTCAAAGCTAGATCATGGAACACTAGGTTTTTGAATGTATTGTGCTTTACAATTCATTCATACCTAGGGAAATGATGGCGAATAGAGAGAGCTCAATGGTATGAAGCACCTGTCATGAACTAAATACTGTGTGTTTGGTATTGTTATTATCCCCCCTCCATCCAACGAAGAAACTGAGTCACAGAGTCATGAATGAGATTTCCAATTAGAACCTGGTGGAATCATGATTCTCCCCTCAGTGATTACAACCTTGCTCTAAGCACCACCTACTCTACCACGCACGGGAGGCTCAAGCTGTGATTCGTACGTTCATGAAATGGATAGAAAGCAGAATTTATCTTAATTCCTACGTTCTATTTTCCTTTCCTTTTTCCTTGAAGAAAAACATTTATTCTAAAAAAGAATTGGGCAATTTTAATCTAAGACTCCAGTAAATTACCATGCACCTCAGAGAGAAACACAGATCTACATCCTGTTACTATTTAATAGACTTCAGTGACATGTTCATTAAAGCTGTAACTTAGTAATTGTTATGAAAATGTGGAGAAAAATATTTTGTTGTACAGATTTCTTAGGCTATATCCTCAAGATGAACTAAAAAATTAAAAAGCATCTATAAAAAGTACTCATTATTTTTCATCCAAGATACACAGTAAGTAATGTACCTAAGGTTACTTTAGAGTAAAATTAACATTTTTCCTATTTTAATTTTACAAAATAATAGTCTTCAGGTATTTCAGTTCTTTTTATTTTATTTTTTTAAAGTTTTTTGTTGTTATTGCAATTACAAAAGAATGCTTTGGCTAAAAACAAAATAAAACAAAAATTTCACATACAACAAAGCATGTTTAAATATCAATTCTTATTTTTTATTAAAGATACATTTCATTTTAAATGAAAAAGGAACAGCAACCCTATAGCACTGGGAAATGATGATTTTTCTTTGGCATTTTTTTTACACTTTCAGCATATTCAACCTTCTCCCTCCACATGAACTTACATGAGTATTGAGTGAGTTATAAATAATATCATAAAACAAAATAATCTGTTCAACAATTTGATTTTAAAGCACATAAACTGCATGGCATTTTATTTGGTTTGGTGATATTTGCAGTCTACACATAGTATTAAAAAACTGTTAAAATAGTGTCCAGCTATGTTTCAAAGTGTGCTCCATTTGGGTGTTTTCTTTTAATTTCTTTTCATTCATTCATTTAAATGCCTACTGGGTGCCAGACATTATGATAAGTATGAGGAGTTTTTTGACTCTCATGAAGCTATGGTTCCTCTGGTAAATATATCAGCTATTTCAGCAGAACATTTTTGAAGTGGTAGAATCTTTAGCAACCTCAAAAGTTACTATACAAATGGACTGAAATTCTGCTCCTTCCACTCACAATTTCACAATGATTTGGAGCTACTAGCTGAATTCTCTCAACAAACAGTTTAGAAAGGTCTTCTGTCTTTTGTTTAGCACTAAATAAATGATGGCCAAGCCCCAATATAAGTGAGCTCCATGTATATGTAAAAAGAATACTGGAATAAATTTCAGTATTCAAACTAAAGCCATAAGAATGGCCAACCCTTTTGACCAACTCAGAAGCTCTTCTGCAAGAAAGACATGTGTGATATCTTTGAGGAGAATGAAGATGAAGGTAAAGGTTTTCATCAACCCTCACAGGAATAAACTCTAAATATCACAGAATTAGTGGGACTTCAACTGATGCTACTTATGAGCTGTAGACCTCAGCTTTCAGAGTTAACAGATTTTAAAATTATTACCTATTAACACTGTCACTCTTGTTAGAACCCACAGGTCTGTGAATTTGGGCCAGCATTTACTTCTACAGGTGGATATTCAATTCTAGACTCAATTGAGATCCACACATTATTCTAGTAATCTGGAACCTCAAGTGATCTAATCAAGTCTTTAAAACGTTTAAGCTATAACAATAACATGTTTAAAGCAGACCCAAGGCAGATAGTCAGGATTTTGACATTATATGCATTAATGTTTGTAGTTTTGGTGAATACTGGTTGGATAATGAAATGGGTTTCAAAAAAAAAAATTAAATTTGGAAACAAGCCTTGATTCTTGAATTCCTTCCATCACAATCCAAACAAAGGATGGTAAAACTGAAGTGAGTTAAAGAACATTTTATTCAACAGTGCCTTGAGAGCCCAAGGAGGAGTTAATTCTGAAAATTTAAAAATTTCTTCCAAAATCAATCAAAGTCCTGCTCTACAAGAAGATTTTTTTTTTCTTAATGACAGCCTGAGGCTCAAGAACATGAGTAACAAGTTTTAAAAAAGGGAAAAACTACAAAATAGTTTCTTTGAATCAATAGCCCCCTAGGTTTTCCAGTAGTTCCCCAAGTTCCAGAGAGTTTCTCAATCACGCTCAAGGGAATTTAAAGAATCATGTATATTTTTCTTTTGAAGAATATTATGTATTTTAAAAAACAAGAATACATCAACTATAGAGAAGCTTCTTAAATTATTAAGAATTTACCTTTATAATTTCCCTATAACCTTCAATATTCATGCATATTTTTAAAAATTCAGCCTCTCAAATTCAAATAAAGGAGTGAAAACTAGTTACTCACCATTGTTTCCAAATCTCTTTCTCTTTTTACACAATACTTGAAATGAAATATGAAGGAAATAACTCTCTTCAATACAATTTTTTAAAATTTTAAATGAGTACAAAATTATAAAAAATTATTGTGCTTATTCTAACATTTATGTTGTGAAACTCACCAGGTTCTTTCTCAAGTCCTGTGGAAGAGGAGATCTTGGGTGGTATTGACAAACCAGGAAGAATGGGAAAGGCTTCTAAAGAATCCACCGTTCTGTTTCCAAAACATAAAGTTAGATCTGTATGACAACCTTCAAAGCTAATGTTACAGGATTAAGTGCTAGTCTCAGCGTCTCCAGTCCACAAGACAAACCTGTAGCACCCTCAGTGACATGCAGAGTCAATACTTATTACTGAAGAAAGATAAAATAATAACAAACTTTTCTGAGCAAGGATAACAAATAGGAATATCTGCTCTCTGAACTGGCCCTGTCTAACAAAAATCAGGAAAACGAATAAGCATCTTTGTTGTTTTACAAGAAATTTTAACACTTTCCTAACATGACTTGGGGAGCTTCAACCAAGTCATCTGAATCAAGAGTTCAGTACCACATAGAATTTTATCAAATGTAAATAGCAAACTGAAAGAAAATAAAAATCACTCCTAATCCCATCAGCATGACATGTTATATTACAAACCCCTTTAATGCTTCCTTTGGGTCAGATACTATTCTAAGTATTTTACACATCTTCCCTAAATTAAACCTACCAACAATGTGTAGTTACTATTTTAATACCCATTTCATACATGAATAAATTGAAACATTTAGTTGTCAAATAATATATAGTTCAGATTGCCCATCCAGAAATTGGTAAAGCTAGGATTTGAAGTCAGGCATTGGGGCCTCAGAAGTTAAAGTACTATTTTATACGATCTCCATGTGTCAGATATAATATATTTCAAACCCTCTCTATGTTCATGGGTACCTAAATGCACATGAACTTTCTAATTTGTTTGCACTTGGTATTATATCATTAATAAAAATACAAAGATGCACATTTTGGCCCATTATATTTTGGTATTCCATTGTATGGGTTTAGTATACTGACAGCTTATTTACCAGTCTTCTTTGGCTGATTATATAAGTTGCTTGTACACTTTTGTTATTTGTAATTAAGGATAAAAATCTTTGAGCATTCATATTTGTGCACCTGTTCAATTCTTTTCTTTTCTTACTAAAAATGTATAAAACTGTAATTGTGGTTCAAACATTCTGTAAATTTTATATAAGTTTTTGCTATTTTAAAACATTTTGCTGACCAAAATACTAGGGTGTATAAGGGCAGAGCCTGTGACTGTCCTGTTCAGAGTAACATACTTGATAGAGAGTAGTCACTCAGCAAATGGCAAATAAATGACCAATTCATAGAATCCATTAGTTTATCTGTTACTCTTGTGGCATGCCCACAGATTTGGCCAAAATATGTCAACAAAATATGGAACACTTGAATATATAGGCAGTTTTGCAAAATTTCATATGAAATTCTAGAATTGACTTATATGCTAGCAAGAATGGGGTAAAATATATTAATCAGACCCAGCTTGCTTTACTTTCCAATATGTGGTCCATGGCTTAGTATTAATCTCTAAACTAGAACTAACAGCATTTTCTCTGTGATTCCCTACTAGTGAAATATTCTACTAGAAGTAAACAACTCATTTACTTAAGCAACATATTTGACAAACATTAAGGTGAAATGACAAAGTGTTTCAACACAAATAAGAAATGCCATCAGGGATCCTACTGCTATTGTATAATATTCTCATTCTATTTTTAAATTGATCATAATTAACCTCCACATAGACTGTCATGTGCCCTTTGGAAATTCTCACTGATCATAGAACTAGGGGAAGAAATCTAGGTTCACTCACCTGAATTACAGAGTGCCTATACAGAAATACAGTTGTCTACTTTTAAAGGCTCCATATATCATCAACTAAATAATGTATTCCATACCATCTCTACGTTTATAGGCACATAAATGCATATGAACTTTCTAATTTGTTTGCACTTAGTATTATATCATGATAAAAATACTATATCATTAACTAAAATATTATATCATCAACTAAAAATCAGCACTAGTAAATAATTGAATAAGTAAATTTTTGTTGCTAGAAGATTAACATTTAGAATGCACCTATCTTTAACATTATTGTCATCAAGAGTATTTTAATATATGACAATGAATCTTTGAATTTAGAATTAAACTTAAATTTGAAAATGCAGAAATACCCCCATTTGTTTTTTTCTCTGCCGGTTAAGAAACAGAGAAATTTGAGGGAAAAGTAAGAAATCATATTTTTATAAGACTCATATTTTTCACACTTTATTTAAGAAAATTTATTTCATGTGGCTAGAGTGTTTTATGGTCTACCTAAAAATGTTATGTGTCACCTTAACAATTAGTACTTTCTAAGGCATCTTCAGGGGAACTGTAAATAGTTTATATACAACTAATCTCACAGGGGTCTATGTGACTTGAACAGAAACCTTGCCAGATCTCTCAAAGAGCTGGGCAATTCATGATAATTATTCCTAGAACGTAATTGTTAACAATCCCCTATCTGATTTCCTGACTGATTCTATTTTCCCTCTGTTGCTTGTATTCTCAGTGCTGCTTTCTGATATGCATTACATGGAGAACTAGATTTCAATAAATATATTTGGTTCAATGACTTTTTGTCTATTTAAGCATAGATTTTCAAAAAACCCAAGTCACCATGTCCCAAAACACTTATTTGTCCTTTCCTCCACATTCCCTTCACACTTCTAACATTAATGAAATGAAGCTAACTGCTAAGGTAGAAAACAAGTTACCACCTTAAACTAGCTATAAATAAAGACAAGGCGGCCCACGTGGATTGAAGTTCGGGCTTTATGTGCCCAGCGCTGTCACTGAAGTACATGCACTTGCTCTTAATTTCAAAGGGGGTTGATATTCCTCATTAAACAGGACATGTTTTCATTAAAAATGGTAAGTTAGGGTGTTGTGAGATCTTTATCTTCCACCAGTTGCAGAAGAAACAATTCTCTGAGAAATATTCAACCCTCTTGAGAAAGACATTATACTGAAAGATATTATACCTGATCAGATTTATTATTCATGAGTGCTCCACTTGTCCCTAAATCATTATTCTTCTTCCCTGGATTACGAGCCTCACCTAAATACGTTGAAATTGATTTTCAGATGAGTTTTGTTAACTTGAAATTCTAAACTCTTTCGTTCAATTGCTTTATTAACTAGTCTTTTCATAGCTAACCACTCTACTAGACCAACCTTTTCTAGATCTTGGGTTAAACTTGGAAAAACCAGAAAGGAGATTTTTTTTAAAAAACTGTTACATTTCCAGTACAATTTCTTTCCCTCTGTACTTAGTGTCCTCCCTTATCATAGATAAAACTAAAGCTGCAGTGTTGAAGCTGCAGACACATCCACTGCTCCACATTGGCATATCATGTTACACTTAAGCCAAGAAAGTGGTCACCCTGCACATGGATCTCCTTGTACAAAGCACAATTTGCAGCATCAATGTTGGAAGACATAGGCTATTCTTCACAGCCATAGTAGCATCTTCTCCAATTTCTGCTATTTATAGTTTGTACCCATTACCCCCCTTTCTGACCATGTTTTATTAATGGAACAATGTAAAATAATGTTAGCAACACATTTTAACAGAGCAGTGTTTATAGTCTGAAAGTATAAATGTCTCCCAAAATATGTGCTGAAGGCCTGTGAGTGGTTCTATCTGCAGCCTGAGGGCCATCAGTTGTGTACACAATTTTCAAGTTTTCTTGAAGAAGACAGTGATGCAAATCTGTAGAACAATTCAGAGAAGTAACTGACCCATCTCCAAACACTTGGAAACCAGAAGCAAGGCTCAAAATTCCTATGTTCAAACTGTGTTCTGTAGAACCAGCCTCACCTTCTGTTAGGGAAAGACTAACCTTTAATTATTAGATTTTAAAAGGAAAATTATAACTTACTCTGCTCCATAATTGCTGCAGAAGAGTTATTAAAATTCCAAACTTATGTAATATTATCATAAAATATGGCATTTTTCTCAAGAAAGACACAAATTGGATTTGAGCTTATGCACTGTAAAACCCAGATGGTTTGCTTAACTACTCAGACATCCTCCAGTTCAAAAGTTAATTGAACTGAAAACTAAAATTTTGATAATTGATATGCTTTGAGGGACTCAAGTAGAAAGATAAATTAGCCTCATGCATGGGGTGTTAATAGATAGATTTGAGAAACCATGACAATTGGCCAGAGAATATTGGCAAAGTACAAGAAATATACATTTTCTGTAGGTTATTTAATTACCTATTACCTGGACTTCCCGGGTTGCTGTTGCTTTTCTTTCTCCATTTTTTTACTCACGGGTTCAATATCAATCATTATTTTATGCAGTTTAACTGGTTCTGGAATTTAAGGGGGAGAAAAAGCTTTAAGTGTATAATGCTTCGTAGTTTTCTAAATGCACTTTTCAAATTAAATTGCAAATCACAGATTTTTAATAAGAAGAGGTACAATATCCTTCAAAACAATTACCAACACAGAGATACTCAAAGAACACACTCGTGTGGTTTTTTTTCACCCCATGCTTCTCAGATGCTTTGCAATTACTAAAATTTAGGACTGGCAAAGTATAGAGTAAATGAACTGCATATATCAGAAAGGAAACAGCTCCCAGAAAAATGCCTGGGACAGCACAGCACATACCAGCCTGCACAAGCCGCTTCCGCCACACACAGGCAGCACGGCCCTAGTCCTTATCGGCACAAAACTTCGTTTTTATAGGAAGGCCTGATGTTTTAAAATAATTCAGCAAATCGTAGTTAATGCAAATGGAAACACTTTCAGAAATCACATCATTTAAGACCAAAAAGTCCAGAAAAGGCAAAATCTTGCTTCAAAAAATCTGGTTCTTAGAATCTAAAGAGAAACTTACATCAATATTTTTAAATATCCATTATTTTTTACCTTGTACAGAAAATGGGACAAATACATAATCTTAAGTATTATAACAAAAATACTATGTCAGAAATTTAATGAGCACCTTGTAGCTCCTTGCTCAGGCACAATACAAGATACAGAGAAAACACGAGATGAAACCCTGTGCTTTAGAAAAAATGGATGAACTGATTGAGGGTCTCTATGTCAGCAAACAAAAGCACACTGGGCCATATTAAGTAATTTAGATTTAAATGTATAACAGGGAATACAAAATTGGGGGAGAAATGGAAAGCAGAACATGGATGTTTACTATTCATAATGTAATTGGAGGACTGGTTAGTATCCTCTATAATTTATCCCATGGACCTCAGAACAGTCATTTTTGGCAAGGTGCCTTCAACACATGAGGAAGAGCAGCTTTCTCAAGATCCTGGAAGGTCAGACCCAGGACTCACGATGTCCGTCACTGTGCTCTACTGAAGTGCCTCCTCATGCAAAGAGACAATTCCAGCCTCACTGTCCTCAGAGGGTGACTAAAAGCTCATCAGCCACGGTTTATGTACAAATACACATGGTAGGTTGAGGAATGGCTCTCTAAGTGGTGGGAGTAGAGAGCTCAGGAGACAACTTTTTGTCTTCAAAGCAGGAGCATTTAAAAATATTTACCATATGCCAAGTGTGCTAATTGCTAGATAGGGATTCTCATATTTTTCTCACAACCACCCCATAAATTGAGTATCATCATTACTCACATTTCACCGATGAGGAAACTAAAGCAGAGAAGGAGCAAATAACTTTCCCAAAGATATGGAACTCAGAGTAGGCAGAAGAACATTCAAACTCAAACAGGCAGTCCCCCAAAACTGCATTCTTAATCATTCCATGCTCTGTGGGCATCTCCGTTTATATGCTTATGGATTTCTACCTAACGAAAACTGCGACGCTGATTCCAAGAGAGTAGAGATGGATGTAAGCCACAATCATTAATAAAACACGATTGCCACTCTCAGTGGATGGCGTAAGTGACAGCGAGAAGAAGCACTACTGGAAGTAAAGGAGAAAAAAAACAGGTGGGGAGGAAGCCCAAGAAATGCAAGCCAGAGATCTAGAGACTGACTTTTACAGTGGCAATAAGGCAATAATGCTGCAGAAAGACAGCAATGGACCTTAAGAAAGTCTTAGAACCCACAGGAGGTTTTCATTTTGTTGTTTGGCCTTTCAAGACAGGAAAACTGCTGCATGTGTGAAGTTAGATGTGGAAGAAGCCGACCATCCATCAAAGATTGCTGATGCTTACATCCAAACACACTGCAAATTTGACATCATGAGCCGAGAACGGATGGACTGCAAATCAGGGGAGAAGGTGAGGAGGTGTTGTTTAAGGGTTATATTATTTTGAGAAGAATGGTCTGTGGGCATTTTTATTTATTATCTAAATGTGCTATGAAAAATCATAATGATTATCTCACATTTATAAAAATGTACATATATTCACTGTGAGTACCGGTTTATTCATTGACAGATGCACAGTGGAAATATGAAGAATGCATACCCCAGTGGAGACCCCTGATGATCAGGATAAAGACAGGAGAATAGATTCTGGCCAATCAGATGTGAGCAGATGTGAGTCCCACCAGGCCCAGGCCTTAAACTGTTCCTCCAGCCTGCTATGTGTCCTGGGAAGCAAGTCCACAAAATGGTAGAGCCACAACATGGAACTGTCTACCACACTGTGATGGAGGGGAGAAGGGCGGAATAAATCTTCACTAAATGTGAAACAAGCCACCGAGAATCACTGTTTATGTGTCACTCAGCAGAGCCCAATCTTGACTAATACTTACACTAACTAAAATTAACAACGGTGCCTATCTTTGAAGAGAAGGAGGGCGAAATATTATAGGGACTTTCCTTCTCAACATTATGTGTCTCTTTTTATACTTCTCAAAGGTTTATAATGAGCTTGTGTTACTATAATAATTAATAAAGCAAAAGAGTTACTATAAAAATAAAACAAACAATATGCCTTTTTGGAAGACTGTTAAAATCTTTAGGCATAATCCATTTAAGTGCTAAACTAAAAGCCCTCTATAGTACCAGTTAACTAAATCGTGTTAGGACTGCATCCAAAATACAAAGTAAATACAGTTTTACCCCTTAAATAGCAACACAGAATTAAAGGAAACATCTAGAAAGGCAATTAAGACTTGGGTACCCGACACTGGTTCCAATTAGCTCACCCTATTGGGAGAATAGACTCACTGTGTGACTCTGAGAAAATTACAACATCTGCGAGTTGATAACTGATTGCCTTTTTGTAAAATCTAGTCCTTAAATCAACCTCATAAAACTCTAGAATTTCAGTTCTAGAACATGAATTATTAATCTCTTCTGATTGGAACAGTTAGTACAAGAAAGAGAGAGGAAAAGAAAAGACAGGTTAACTGATGAATATTTTGAGGTTGTGTGATGAAATCAGATAAAAGGAACATAATATATTAGAATGTCAACCAGACGCCTCCAGTCCTTAAGAGTATTTGCCACAGTGGCCTCAGAGTCACTCTGCCATCAATTATTCATTGACCAAAAAGCAATTGCCTATTCAATTTCCTGCACTTTTGACTTTTTCACCTCTTTCTGGGGCTCATTTTAGTCTGACCTCCTCCAGCTGTTGTGTGTGCCTCGTGGTTCTTTCCTTGACTAGACTCTTTTTTTTTTTTTTTTTGGTATTGAGAATTGCACCCAGGGATGCTGAACCACTGAACCAAATCCTCAGCTCTTTTTTACTTTTTATTTTGAGACAGGGTCTTGCTAAGTTGCTAACAGCCTCACTAACTTGTTGAGGCTGGCTTTGAACCAGTGATCCTCCTGCCTCAGCCTCCCCAGCCACTGGGATGACAGATGTGTACCACTGTGCCAGGCTCCTTGACTATATATACTCTTACACTTCAGTTGAATGATATGGCCCACTACCATGTTATGCTTGTTACCTGAATGTACATGAATCACATATCTATGTATCTTGCTCAGACCACTCTTGAGCTCCAAATTTGAATAACTATCTCTCTCTCAATCAACATATCCCTCTCACTTTTAATGACACTACTGTCCCTTTTAAGCCTAGAAGCCATCTCCATTCTTCATTCTCCCTCAGTCATCAAATCCCCCCAATCCCTTCCCACTCACACAGCCTTAATATGGCCTTAATATTGTCGTCTCTCATCTAGAACATCAATAGCTTCCTTAACAGGATTCCCACTTACAACCATGATACCATTCCCATCCATCCCTCATACTTTCCAAAAATATTTTATTTCCAAGTTACAGAATTTTGAATTGTCATTGTGTTACTTTCTAAGGTAATTTCATGGTAAAGAACAAGTTTTGTAGAGCTCCACCTCTCTGAAATTTGTTGACTTCTACTTTATAAACCAATTTTCATAATGTTCCACATTTGCTTGAAATAATATATAATCTAAAATTGTTAGGAATAGTGTTCTATATCTATCTAATAAATAGAGCTTGTTAATTTATTTGTTCAAATAAAATACTTTATATCCTTACCAATCTGTGTGCACATATTTATATAAAAACACATGTATAAAACACATGCATACATTATTTTTTTCAGAACCACTTGAAAGTAGGTTGTAGAGTATGCCATTTTACGCTTAATTATGAAGTTCCTGAAAAGTACATCTCCTACATAGTCACAATATCCACCCCCAAAATTTAACACTGATGTAATAATATTATCTAATATCATTATTCAAAATTTCCTAATTTTGTTCAAAATATCTTTTCCAGATATTTCTCTTTTACCAACCCACAATATAATCAAGGGTCACAGGTGTCTCTTAGATCTACTTTAAGCTAGAACTTCCCTTCTAATGCCTATCCACATGTAACTACCAAGTGCTTAATATGACTACTCTCTGGATTAACACATGTTATAATTATAAAACACACATTGAATTTTCAAGATTTATTGCAAAAATATAAGCTACCTAATACATGTTGGTTACATGTTTAAATAATGTTTTCCTAGATCAAATAAAATATATTATTGAAATTGATTTTGTTTCTCTTTACTTTTTTTAGCATAGCCAATGGAAATTTTTTAAACTACATTTTCAGTTTACCTTGATTTCCAATTGGACAGCACTATCCTAGGCTATTCCTCTCACCCCTTTCATCTTTTTTGACAGGATATTCTTTACTGCAATCTGGGTTCTTATTGTGTCTCTTTGACTAGATTGAAATTAAGCATTTTTGACAGGAATACTATATAAGTGGTATTATGTCCTTCCCTTTATAATCATATCAAAAGGTGCTACTTAACTTGGTTGCTTGACTAAGGTGGTAAGTGGCACATCTTCCCATTAAAAAGGTACATTTGTCCTTTTTGTTGTGGTTAATGGCCAATCTGTCTGATCCTTTGAGTCCATGAGACTAGGTTGTTCCCCAACTGCCTTTCATTTAAAAAAAATGATTTCAGTGTCCATGGATAACTTTTGCCTTAGTAGTAGCAAAATAATATCTGGTTGTAATTCTATGGTTCCTTCTACATCGTAAAAACTGGCATTTACCTGTAAAGGAGACATTTCCTCTTTTTTCTCCCCCGGCCCAACCCCAAGTATTATTATAGACACATTAATTCCATTTTACTGAGTGTATTATCATCTATTTCTATCATTATTCTTGTTTTGTTTTGTTTCAGTACCAGGGATTGAGCCCAAGGGCACTGGACACTGAGCCACATCCCCAGCCCTATTTTGTATCTTATTTAGAGACAGGGTCTCACTGAGTTGCTTAGCACCTCGCTGTTGCTGAGGCTGGTTGTGAACCATGATCCTCCTGTCTCAGCCTCCTGAGTGGCAGGGATTACAGGCATGTGCCACTGCACCTGGCTTCATTCTTCTTTCTGATGTTCACAATGGCAAAACTGGCAGGTCACAGTCGTCCGCTCCCATTCCATTTGGGCATCCCTCCTGTAGTCTTTTGCCTTTCCACCATTCTTGTCACAAGAGTTCTCACTTTGTCCTTTCCCTATTCCAGACCAGAAATCTGGTATCCAAGAAGCAGCAATTATTCCTCTTCTAAAATAACTTTTTTCTAAAATAACTTTTATCCATTCTTCTGTTGCTTCCTAATTAGAAAAATCTGGTTACATTTATGTTAAATACATCCCCCAGAGCTCTTTGTCTTTCTTGTTTTCTAAATCTTTATACTTCACTGGTAAATTTCTTAACATTTCTTACAAATTTTATTTTGACAATATCTACAATTATTATGGATTTATTTCTAAAAGTTCCCTATAGTTCTTTATAGAGCTTTCTGAATATTTAATAGTCTCTAGTTCATTCATGTTTATACTTTCATATTTTAAAACATTAGGTTTACTTATTTCTGTTCTTTATCAGATAATTCAAATACCTATTGGTCTTTGTGTATCTAAGTCTAGTAGTGGGAAGTGGCTCAGTCTCAGTCCTAGCGGTTGACTTCCTGATACATTTTTATTTTATACATTTTCATACATTTTTATTTTACATTGGAAACTCATATGGGAATGGGGATTATTTATATATTCTATAGAAAGGATTATTTGTATATTCCATAAGAATATGAATTATTTGTGTTGAATGCAACTTGGGATTAAGAACTATTGCTTGAAAGATAATTTGTATTTGTTTCCTGTAGGAGGTTGAGGGCATTTTCAACTCATGACAATTTTAATTTCTCACTTTAGGGATTTTTGAGATACCAGTAATATGAATTCTGATTCGATCCCAAGTGAGCTTGTTTGTGGTTATGAATTACACAAGAAAACTTTTACTCTCCTTCTCACCCCAGTTTGCACTTTCAGATGTCACCCCAGTTTCAGATGTGACCACCTTTCCAGGGCGAAGGGGCTCAGGTTGGGGGAGTCTCTGACCTAACATCCTATCATGCAGTGACACAGGTATTTTCCTTGTGCCTTGCTCATCAAGGTCCAATGAAATTGAAAGCTTGGGTCCACCAGAGATAAGCCTATCCTCCTCCCAGGTGCAGAAGTGGGGCTCTGCCCTAAAATACCTCCTTGGATTTGTTTTTCTGTTTTTTCCATTTGGATTCTCAGGTGCTCTACAAAAACATGTTAAATAAAGGAATGTTTTAAATGATTTTCTCCATATTACTAGTCACATTTTAAGACTCAGCTGAAGGGATACTATCTATTTTGACATTGAAACAATTTGCACTACTCATCATTTCCCTGGTCCACCTCCCTTTTATTAGTCTGTAAACTCTCATAATGTGGGCTGAAACTTAACTCTTCTTGAATTTTCTTTAAAACCTCTTGTTAAGCCTTTGTTACATGAATCAGTAACAAAAATATTTAGTACCTCTTATTCAGTTATGCAGTTTTTGGATATTGGTATTTTATGTTTGCCAGCAACATGGATTTATTTCTTCCCTTTTTTTCTGAGATACTCTAGATACTATATACCTGCCTCCTTCAAACTACTTCAAAGGGGAAAAGAGGCCCATTTCTCCCTTGACCTTTGTAAATAATCCTATCATCCTCCTCCACAAAAATAAAATAAATAACCAAGGGCTCTAATTCATGTCATATAAACATTCAAAGTTTTTAACTGAACCAGTGTGTCACTGGGAACTGCAGTCTGAATAATTTCAAAACTGGATGTCATAAAAGAGACTGTTCTCTCCATCCTGGGTGTCCCCTCGTAGAGGAACTTTCTAAAGGACATCACAGAGGCGATTTCAGGATGTAAAAATGGTGGGGCTAGAGGAGTATTAAGGTCTTTTCCACAGAGATGCTTCATGATGCTATGAAAGTGCTTCATACCAGTTAAATGCAGATCTTTTTTTATTTAAAAAAAAACTGAGATTTTTATATTGATTATAAAATGATTCTTTTCATTTCTTTTTAAGACCCACTATTTAAATCATATTTCATTTTATGTAATTATAATAAATTTAAAACTGAAAAATGTTGCAAATTTATAGACAGATTCATTAGTCAAGAATGACAGATTGCAATTTACTGACATTTCACATTCTAGTGTGTGGGCTGGGTGGATGTCATATGATTTTCTACTGTTGGAATTTCCAGCACATGTGTGTTCTACAGAATGCCAATTCCTCACTGGTTTGTGAACTCTGTGGTGGTTTCTTGAGGACAGGAATTGTGTTTTTATGCATGCATCCATTTATTAAATCATTCATCCAACAGGTCTTTACTGAACACCTACAATGTGCCGGGCAGTCTGGTAGGACTAAGAATGCAAGAAACATCTGGAGTTATAAAGCCCTAGTTCTGGGAAGTGAAATTAACTACAAATAATTGAGTGTTCCAACTGCAGTACTATGGAACTTTATTTTCATTATCTCATGAATCTAAGAGAAGGAATGAAATGTATCCTTTAGCTTTATAATTGGGATACCAATTATCCTCTAGTGACATAGCTGAATCTTTGCCAGTAAGAATTATCAGTAGAGGCTTCACAAAACTGCACAGAATAAAAGGGTTGAGATTGATCTTCCCTGGACAACAACAACAAAGATACAGCTGCAGTTCAATGACTCTCCCTAATTGGAGCCTTTGCTCAGGCTTACCTAGTCCTGTGTCCCTAGACAATCACTTCTGGTTTTGCCATGAGCAAAATCAAAGCAGGTGTCAGGAGGCTATTCTCCATGACTATTTTCACATATCTACAAAGTCAGAGCTTTCTGAGAAATGAATCCTAGCCCCCTAGATTAAACAGTGCTTGAAAGATAAATAAGTCATGGAGTTAAAGACAGAGACCTCAAGGGAGACTGAGAGGACCCTCCGCTTGGCCATCTACCTACCTTTCAGAGAGTAATAGACCAGGGGCCTTGACTCCACCTGATCTCTCCTGATTGGAGTTGCTTGCATTTCCATCCCCTTACTCTCCGTGTCCCTACTGTATTCAATGAAGGAGGGCAAATGTGTCAAATGCCCTAAACAAGTTCCAAGATTCCCCATTTCAGAGTTCTTCTCCGGTGGTAATAACTCCATCATGCATGTAGACAACATCTGTCCTTCTTGTGTTGGTCTCCAGGGGTCTGAGGCATGAAGAACCTGAGGCAAGATACTCTGAATAACTTTATACCATCTCTAATCCACAAACCTTGTGTTTCCCATCAGGAAAGACAGAGACAGACAGACAGACACAGACACACCCACATACATACATGAAGACATGAAGCTTAACAGAAGCAAGACTAACGTGCTTCTTTCCTTCACAGATGATATGGAAAAGAGTTAGGAACTCCAGATAGGTAAGCTTTCCTTAAACCTGCAGTTAGCCTGGCCCCTTGAAACTGTTCTCCAAGGTTAAACATCTGGGAGCTCTCACTCTCTTCTCTGTGCAACTTCTGAGGTCTCAGATTCATTGCTTTTGTCGCAGTTCCTCAAGCTGAGCTCTGTCAGGCTACCCCCTCCATGCTGTCCCCCAGCTCCTCAGCACTGTGGCAGGAAGGCGCCTCTGGACCTCTTCAGTTTCCACAAAACACCTCAGTACTAACTATTATATTTTAGTACTAATTATCTTGTCGCAAATTTCTCTCAGCTCAAAAATTTTTGAAAACTCTTTAGAAACACCCATTCCTTCAGGGGAATGAGTCAAATAGTGGTGTGTGACAAACTTAAGTTGAGGCTCACAGGCACTCAGCAGGCTGAGTGAGTAGTGGAGCTCAACCCCAGCCTTGGGAAATCCACTTGGCCTCTGAGTTCCAGTTTCCTCGAACTTAAAATTGGTGGCTGATACCTCTGAGCATCATAAAATTCATTATCATGAAACATTAAACAAGTTATACACTCAATGCATATAAAGCAGTGAGCACTTAAGTTCTTGGGAAATACAGAACTGTTCCCCTTGTCATTTATACTTTTGTTGTCCCTTTTTTGTCTTCACTGAGCAAAGCATAAATAAGCCCGCTCTGTTTTACTTGGCAAGATTCCTGTATTTGGTAAGACATGGGTACCCTACAGGAATTCATCTTTGCTTCCCATAGGGTCAGAACTAAAGAAAATAGGAGACTCCGTTGTAACTCCAAATCCTTCTTAACGTGCTTCTCCCAAATGAGGCCTAAAAGTATACAAACTAGAAGTAAATAAATACACAGGGACATGCTAACAAAGTTTGAGAAGTCAAAGAACTCATTCAACCTCAGTTAGAATTCTAAGGAAGCCTGAGAGGGGAGTAACCATGGGCCAGTGGGTGACAGATACAAGAAAAAATATACCATCATGACCCAAACTCATGTGTTGCAGGGTGCAGAGAATACAAGCATTCCTGGAGAAGCCAAAAATACTGCAGTCCTTTATCATAACCATTTCATGACCCGGACATAGCAAAGAAGACCTGTATTTATAATTTTATTCCCCACACAGATATTCACCGGGAGAAGGGTGTAATTTCTAGGGCAGAGCTGCTAAGCACAGAAAGTGGAAACTTTGAAGCATCAGGGAGATGTTGCAAATGAAAGTCTTCTTTATTTATTTCATTTCTGTGGCATTAATCATGTTGCATCTTGCAAGGGTGTTGTCGTTTCTCCCGCGTGCACACGCGGAGTGACTGAGCAGTGCTATGCAATGTGTCTCTCGCGCTCTGGCACTTCCATTTCATACTTCACAGTTTTAGTGTCACTTTGAGGTTTGAAATGTTTCACAGTTATTTGCTATATGTGGGTGCCAAAATTAAAAAGAAAAAAAAAGCCAGCCTATATCACTAAAAAAGATCCAGCAAGAACAGAAAATAGTTAGTCAGATGGGAATTTTTGTCCCATTAACATTCAGAACTTTGTCAAGAATCAATTTACTTTTTATCAAAATCTAATTTATGTTCTACAGATGCGTGGTGCATACAATTATTTTTATCACCACATACAGTTCTTATAAAGTTAAATATAAACCTTTATTCCTGTAGATAAGATTCTATAATTAAAGGAAATTGCAAACACCATACATCTTTCCTAGCCTCACAACTTGCCCATATGCTCCAGCACAACAAACCGCAAAGCCTCAATCCAGCCACCTGATCGGATCCAGTATAAATATTGAGTGAATTTCTATGTGTTTATCTCTATGCATTTTTCAGCTGAATGTGTGAAAGTCAATCTATTTAAACAAAGAACGACTTAGATCTGCCACAAATATGCATTCATTAAAACTGATAATGCACTGAGCAATATATTCCCTAATAATTACTAACAATGACAGAGATTTTGCCATTAAGTTTTCTAAGACAACAGCACACCCAATGACCTCCTGCCCTCTCTCTATGTGCTTACTGTTGATCCTCTCACTGTATATACCAGAGACCCACCCACAGTCGTTGGGCATCTGACCACCTAAAAGTTACATGTTTTTTTAATTTACTCACGTATTCTGTCCAGCAGCCACCAAAAAAGATAAGTAAATAAATAAATAAATAAATACACAAAGAATGATAAAAATGTGGGGACTCATAAAAGGAAGCATTTTGCACTGGAGAATTATCTAGAATAAGCACCTAACACAAATCAAGCACTTAGCAGAGACTCATCCCTTTCCTCTCCTCGTCTTTTCAACTTCACAAGATGCCTCCTAAAGCTCTGTTGTCTGGTTTGTTTCATTAAGAATGGAAATTGAAAGCCATTGGTAAGCATGGAAAGAAGGCACAGAGAGGGGTGAGCAAATACAGATGGAAACTCAAATGGCAACACTTTTAGGCAAGCTCTGGACCAGATTCTAATATCTGAAATTATTTTTCTGAGACAGTATAAAATAATTTTTCCACTTAGGGAGAGGGAATTTATGCTTACAATATTGGCTGTCTAAAAGATTATAATTAACTACTGGACAGAAAGAGAGTTAAGTTTTCCATCTGAAGAACCCAGCACTTATCAGAGAAACTAATAATGGCTAATTATGCAAACGTGTTGACAGCCCTAGTAAAGGTTCACGGGGCCTACTCTAGTTTCAAATATTTCAGCAGGAATTCAGGATAATTCTGAAAGTGTGCATGTGTGGGGAGAGGGCCAACCTGCCACAAAACGCATGTAAGAAAGCGGATGGAGACAGTGTTAGCGTGACCTGCTTTGTGTTCTCAACGAGTCTAAATTCCAACTTGACTAAGCCATGCCCAAAATGCAAAACTGTCTCCATTTTATTTTTTATTTCCAACTTACTCTTTAAATGTGTGCACAATTAAATACTTAGCAGCAACTGAGAAATTGAACAATTTCCTTATGATAAGGATACCATTCAGCAATAATGTTACATTATTTTTAAAAGGTTTGATTTAATTTCACTACCTGCACTAGACATTCTGACAGTACGGTACGGGAGCCCCAAAGGACTAAAATTGTATCAAGGAGTCTCATGAAATTAACACAAAGGTCTCAGAATAAATCCATCAATTTAATAAATTCAGGAATTTATTAAACTTAACACTTCTGAGAGGCACCCTTATAGTAGAGTGGGTGGGGTGAAAGGTGGAAAGAATGGATCAAAAAATACATGCAAAACTTCATAACTATCATAACATCCCACCAAAGGTCAGGAAGTATTGGCACAGACAGTCGAACAAAGCCTACTAGCCAATTGTTTTTTATTTTCTTATTTAGTTACATATATGTTGCCCTTTGTGTATCAAATATCCCATCAGATGCTGTGGGATTAACAAAAGATATAAAATATGCAGCTTAATCCATCAATAAAATTAGAAAATAATATTCATATAAAATAAGAATTTATTTGAATACAATTTACAAGGCAATACTTCAGAATATTCTTGTGAATTTCAAAGGGAAAATGATGACCATGAAGGGGAAAACTGGATGAATGGGTCAACTACAAGTAATGAGAAGGTTTCAGAAAAGAGAGTCTATAAGACCAGAGAGCATTCATGAGGCCCTAACATTCTCCAGAACACTTCCCTTATCTCAAATTCCACAACCACCCCTCCTAATGCCTTTCCTGTGCTTAATACTACTGTTCTTTTGCATAAGCATACGAAAGGCATATTTCCAATGCATCATCTTTGTGAAAAGTTCAACAACTTGGAACAGGAGCCTCCAATTTTCTAATCTCTTTTTCCATATTTCCATCACTACAAAATATCTGGAGTAACTGCCTCTATATGTAAAGTTATTTATCTATAAATTATAGATTCATATTCTACCCTATTAGCATAGTTCATATATTATAAAACAAACACAAAATATACATTACAATCTGAATATATATATATAAAAAATATAAATAAGAGCTTCTTCGGACACAATCAGGTATCATTTTACTCAAGCCCCCAGAATAAGCACTTCCTCTTATGATACCAGTGGATCAGAGCAGAGGTTGCCAAATGCTATGGTTGGGAAGTGCTCCCAATGGCATATGTGTTAAAGGCTTTGTCACCACCATGTGGTGCTAGTGGGAGGTGGCAGATCATTTGGGGCCTAAAGGCAAAAAATTAGATCACTCAGGATATGCCCTTCACAGGTTGTAGGAATACTGGTCCCTTCCTTTCTTTGCTTCCATCACACCCTCTCACCACCGTGATAAACTGTGCCACCCACCACAGGCCTAAAGCAATGGGGCCAAGTGATCATCGACTGGAACCTCTGAAACCATGAGCCAAAACAAACTTTTCTACCTTTTCAGTGGCTTACCTCAGCTATTTTGTCATGGCAACAGAAAGATTAGTAGTATAGCAAACTATAGTCAATGCCTAATCCTATTTTTGTACACAATCACATCCATTTGTTTACCTGTGACTTATGACAGTTTCCGCTCTACAAAGGCAGAGATGAGTAATTGTGACAAGAAAACATATGGCCCATAAGGTCAAAAACATTTAATATCTGACTCTACAGAAAAAGTTAGCTGACCTCTAGATTAGGATTAGTTTCAACATAAAAAGGAAGAGTTCTGCAGACAGAATGTTAAGAACATAGAAAATTGAAAGAAAAGAAAAGGCAAAATTGATAAAAATCTGCTAATTAAGGATGCCAGTCAACATGCAAAACAGGTCAGATCATTAATTTCATATGTCAACTTGATTGGCTAAGGAATGCCCAGATAGCTGGAAAATATTATTTCTGAGTGTGTCTGTGAGGGTGTTTCAGAACAGATTAGCATTTGAATCAGTAAGAAGATCCACTCTCACTAATAGAAGCAGGCACCATCCAATCTACTGAGGGGTAGAGCAGAACAAAAAGGCAGAGGAAGGGTGAATTCTCATTCTCTTTCTCTCTCTCTCTCTCTCTCTCTCTCTCTCTCTCTCTCTCTCTCCCCCCTCCCCCCCCCTCTTTTTCAGGCCTGGAACATCCATCCTCTGCCTTCAAACATTGATGGCCTGGTTCTATAGTCTTCGTACTCCAACTCTGGAACTTACACAAAAACAACACTTGTCCCTCTACAGTCTCAGGCCTTTGGACTCAGACCTGGACTTACAGCACTTAGCTACGTGGTTCAGGCCATCTTACTCAGACTGAACACCAGAAACTTTCCTCATTCTCCAGCTTGCAGACAACATGTGGTGAGATTTTTCCGCTTCCAGAAATCCCATATACTCTGTTGCTCTGGAGAACCCCGACTTCTACCACGGCATAGGAGGGGAATTACCTACGAGGGTAAAACTGGCTATAGCGTCATAGAGTATGGAAACAGAATTTTAAGAAGAGTGAAAAGTAAACATAGATCAAAGGGCATAAAGACCACAATTGTGGTGTCTTTTTTAAAACAATGTTTCTTATAACACTTCTTTCAGGGAGTAGACCCATCTCCCCATTCTAGAACAACCTTAGTTGGCAGGGC